>NC_092227.1:57783618-57818618 GCF_036320965.1 Panulirus ornatus | reverse complement strand
ACTTCCCTGCGTCCTGTTAATATCCTCCGCCACCAGACAGGGAGGTCTCATGTTACTAGATTACTACAAGGTCTTTAGGATACCAAAACTTGCTTACGTCATCGGTGATTTTGGCGCAAAACGTACAAATTTCTGGACATAGAATCCTTAGCAGAACTATCACGAAATTAATGAATGCCATCGGTGCTCAACATGTGGGCCCAGACTTCCCCCAAACATTACGGGTCACTCAGCCCTCAGCACTACCGCAGTCATAACAGGAAGTGGTCAAACACGTCACAACACCAACAGTCTTCGTCAAGGTGACCTAACTACCGGCGATCATAGTCCCACAATAATTACTACTACACCAACTACTCCAGGCCTCACACGACTACCCATCCATACAACAAGCTGTGGCCATTTTCAGTGAAGTCATGAAGAAAGCTCTCCCTAATATCGATCTTGAGGGAAGAGAACATCGAAGAAATGTACAAAGCATTGGATGACTGGTGAGCAACAGTTGAAATGCGCAGTTACCATGCCCATCATGAGATGCGCACAAAATACACATCATACTCACCTCCCACACAAGACACAGAGAAACCAAAGACCGTTTCACCAGTATCCTAACCTAAGCCAGTTCCCACGACTAGACACAGGATCCGTCAAATTCCAGAGATGGGTAAGAAACAGAGAGGCAAGACAACAACACAACCTACACTGGGAAAACACAATGACCCAAATTATGGCGAGGAATTACATGTTCACAGTCAAACCTCAGAGGCAACATAAAATGGTTGATAATAATCAGTTACACTACTGATGATGACCGAGGCATGGCACGCACACGAATGCATAAACACATGGATATTGGTGTTCCAAATCACGCTGGTAGAAAACGGAAATTATTACCGCAATTACCAAGAGGAAATAACAGACTGTTTGACTCTGAACAAAGAAAAGAGCCACCCCCACGTCAGACCACTGACTACGTAACTGCCTCTCAGCAAGAAATCAACATACACAAACTACAACTGGCCTTCCAGACGACCGAGAACTCCGCCCCAGGAAAATGTAAAACATAACAAACAAATCAGTCTCTTTACCTCCAAAAAGCCACCAGTACCTCCTTAAGATTTATGACGCTATGCTAAACTCAGGTGACTCCCCGTGCAGTCCCAGACGCCTGAGTAACACAGATACCAAACTTAGGAAAGACGAACTTAGTCCCAAAGTACTATCGTCCCACCTCCCTCCTGGACGCTCCGGTTAACGTCTTTGAAAGAATAATTATCCACAGATTCAGATAGCACCTCGAAAAGCAAGAACCTCAATAATACAACCATGTTCGTCTTCTGTACGGGCAGACGCACTATATTTGCAATCAAGACCACAGCAAAAAATAATTTGCCATCTCCGCAAGACAGGGAACAAGCTGCACACAATGATACAAAGCAAAGCCTTTGAAAAAAGTGTGGAGTGAGGGTCTACAAAACCAACTACTTCAGTTGCGTAAGCCAGAAATCTCAGAAAGACTAGTAAACAACTACCGCAAAAATCAATATCAACTCAGCGACGTCACCACTCGCAACTCAGCGACGTCACCACTCGCAACTCAGCGACGTCACCACTCGCAACTCAGCGACGTCACCACTCGCAACTCAGCGACGTCACCACTCTCAACGGAGTCGCCAATACTATTGATTACATACACAGCTGAGGTCCCTCCTCCAACTGGAACCATGTCTATGGACATCTGTAACGACGACGCCAAACAAATAATAGTTTCAAACTAGTTAGTCTCAGGGCACACTAAGGCCACTAGAATAACATATTCGAAAAAGGTGGGAAAGTTAAAACGACCCTGAACAAATCATGACAGTGTCGCTGAGGGAGAATGAAATCTCAGGACATTACCACACAGGCAAACAGGTTAACGTGTCAGAAGAACTGGAAACCCTGGGACACACTATAACATCACGAGGAGTCTTCCCATGTCCAACCCCCTTCTCCCTCTTACCAAACCAACAAGTTCAAACAAAAATAAATCTACGGAAAAAGTTGACATCTTTTCCCGCTAAACCTTTGCTCTCGAGAGTGAGACCTTTTGAGCACGACGGTACGACCCTTGTGTATGATAGTTTGAACTATAACCCGATCCTTAATAGTCAGGTCAAAGTTCAAGCCATCATGCTGAACGGTCTAGCATCACATTACCTTTGGCCCACTGGTAGACTTGACTAATAATTATCTTGACAGACAAGACTTTTAAACGCATTTTAGAACCATCATCAGCAAGAGATCAAGTGACGCCGAGGTTCGTGATGGCATCTCCGTTGCACTTCGTAATGAGCAACAGCAGATATGTGGCTGAAAAAGCTCTAGATCGTGACGAAATTAAGTTCTGGTGGATGTGATACACTTACCAGGGAAACACAGAGGTGTGGTGTGGCAGTGAAGGCACTGAAGCTGGCCTGGTTTACACCACCACTTGTTATCTGTGTCAGGAAGTGATACAATCAGCCTCCCAGTTTACCGATGATGCTTTCTTCTTATGTTAGCTGAGCTGGCATGTGCAACTGAATACTCTACCAAAACCATCTCATTAATGACTATATATATATATATATATATATATATATATATATATATATATATATATATATATATATATATATATATATACATATATATATATATACGTGCATATGCCCTTGCCTGAGCCAAGTATCCAATTTATCGAACAAACCCTAAGGCAGAATTGAACAGTTGGGTTGACTGTGGATCGACTGCCTCATGACGTCGTCTGTGCACGCAACAAGCAACAGGATCACATGATTAAACCTCCTGCGGTCTCTGCAGACCATATTACCATCAGATAATCCTGCAGAGCCTCAGACACGACCCAGCAGGAGACGTGATCGTCCCGCTCTGAAGCCATCCTTCCAGGGTTGTGGATGGTGTTTCGTCCTGTGAATACAGTTTATGACCGGTAAATCTTCCCAGACTCTTATTATGAGATGTTTCCTTCAGTAGTCGATAGTCTTAAGGAGTTAGTTGCTTTACGACATGAGTTTAAGGCATGAAGCTGTAGGCAACATTAACCACCGGAGTTCAAGCTCCCTCCACGGAAGACGTTCAATGTCGGCATTTCTTTAAAAAGAATGATTTCCAAGTCTGGCCTGAGGAGTACATACAGATGCATACGTATATCAGTTACCGTATCTAAGTGAGAGGTTGTGCTGGCGACGCCAGATACGTTAATTATGGAAGCTTCACAATCCAGACGCAATGGACAACATCACCTACCTTAAATGTAAAGGAACATTCGTCTTCTTGGCTCGTTCCCTCTTACCAGGGACCAAGAAGAATATGTCGTCTGGTGCATGTAACCCGGCAACCACTGAGTTCACACCGCAGAAGCAAGCATAGATATTTCAATCTTTTATTTATCTCATGAACGGCTGGCTGTACCCTTAGTTCCTCCTCGGTCTGGTATGAATTCTGATTTTCGGTCAGCCTTTGCACAAGAAGCTCCTGCCATTATTCCTTGTATCTCATAGATGTCCCTCACCTAAGCTCTGGGTGGGTTCGACTCTTCTCTCTGGCGTGTGTCTGGTTCATGTTTGAAGACAAAGCTGAGCGGGGCTTGCTTGAGAAAGCCAAGGACAAGAGTAGAGTACCAAAAGAAAGATCCCTCCTTAACGGGAACCAGATAAACGTAGAGAACGCACGAAGCCTGCATGATGGAGTACCTGCTCCACCTCCACCACTGTCTGGATGTGCGACCCTGGGTCAACAACAACAACAACAAAATGAATAAATAAGAAAACACCGGCAATAAACAACCAGCGTGTGGTGCCATGTGAGTTACGAGTGAAGGCTGGGCAAAGGATGAACACTTGAGAATGATGTGGAAGGTGACAAAATCATTAGAATGTGGTACGGATAAAACTTTCCGAATCTGTGAAGTTGTGGAAGAATTTCGACTGATGAATGGCTGGAGGTGCGAGACAGTGGCTGAAAGGCACAGAGGGAAGACTTCGACAGGTCAGAGACGAACACAACCAGTAAATCATTCTCAAAGGCTCAACGGTGTTTCAGACGATGATAGAAGAGGAAAGACCCAAGATATACTGTACTGAAAATGTTTTATGTATGAGGATGGGAAGATTGGACGACCAGCCACACCTGACGACTCAATTTGCTGTGCGGAGTGAATATATGTGAAGCCACACAGTTACCGTCAAAGCCAAACCATAATTTTGCCACACAATGATGTGTGAAAGTTCTATTGCTGCGCATTATTTTAGGCGTCGCATTTGAATGGGACTGAATCAATAGGTAAGACAAAAAGAGAATGAAAACGAGAGAAAATTGTGTCGACACGTGAATGCAAGAAGTCTTCCCAACTGTTCTATCGCCGTGCAAAATTTCCTCCAGTGGTGTGGCTGTGAGCCACGTCCCTCGCCATGATCCAAGAGAAAAAGAGAGAAGAAATGGCAGAGGACCAGGAATAGGACAACTGAGAAAGGTCTCCATCCTTAACTGAGGAATAATTCATAATGATGAATGGCAAAGTTGTGTCGCTGGCGGGAAAGGATAATGGAGAACAGGAGTAACAAGAATAGAAAACGGAGGAAAGATGGAAACAAGAAGCTGCCAACTCTTCCCAAGACTCGGTCGCGAATATATATATATATATATATATATATATATATATATATATATATATATATATATATATATATATATATATATATATATGTAGTGGGCCACGACCAGCAGACCACCAATACCCATCTCAGCACGTACTGTAGTGGGCCACAACCAGCTGCCCACCACTGCCCACCTCTACCATGACTCCTGAACAATTTGTCTAAGTATAATCTAACTTATGAGTGTTCGGTTGTGGCTGCTTTTGACGAAAGTTACGATTAGTTTTGCCTTTTACCTCAAGAGTTTCCTGACCTCTTTATTCGGTAACAGACAACAAGGAGAATTTATCTTGTGAATCTCTTAGGCACGACGGTGTAACCAACCCTGACGCAAAATGGTACGACCCATGAGCAGGACGGTACAACCCTAGGGTATGATGGCTTGGCGTTTGACCTGACCTTGAAGAATCAGGTCAAAGGTCATGGCATCATTCCCATAGGTCATAACATTGCCCTAAAGGAGGTGACATACAAACGAATCGCGTCTCGGCTTCAATCTCAGAAAGTGCCTCCAGAACTCAGAATATTAGAGTGACCTGGAAATTTTCCCCGATGCTCGTAATTCAGGGTCGGAAAGTTTTTCACGGAGGACGTAAAGGTAAGTCGCTTAGGGAAGTTAGAGGTTTCCTCCAACACTCGTGTCCTTCCGACCCAGACACACTCAGTGTGCGCAGATCCCACGGGAACTCATGCTGAGGACGACAGCGTCGGGGATATTTCTCCTTCCTCGCACGATTTCTTCATACCCCACAGAGACAAGCTCACGCTGCAGAGTTTCGACAGTCTGGCGTAAAGACGTTTTCATGCAATGAAAACGTTGAGGTCGCCCAGACAACGTGCTGAAGACGATGTACGGTAACGTTACACACCAGATACCAACCAACGAAGAACTACGAAACGTACATATCTGGAGGTGGGGGGGCAACATGCTGAAACCTGATGTAGAACAGTGAAACCTCGTCCTGGATAGAAGAAAAAAAAGGTTTTCTATATTTCCTTACAAGAAGAGGAGGAGGAGGAGGAGGAGGAGGAGGAGGAGGACAGGACCCAGTGTGAGTGCAGCATGATGGACACACGGCAGCCACGACGAACAATTCCACGTCAGAGAACTTGATGGATGAAGCTACGTGTGCGTCCTCAGGTAAGAGATCTAATGAGGAGAGCCGGGACCCAGAGCCTGACCACAAGCAACAAAGACTAGATTTCTAACTCCACAGTCACCAAGATCTCTCTAGTCCTCACGCCACATTTCATCATCAGATAAGACCAGTACAGTTACCCATCGTCAGTAAATGCGAAGCAGATTTCCCTTCCAGATCGGCCACAGTATTATAGTGGCGAGGGCGGACAGTGAACTATCACATCACATCCTGTGGGAATTCTCAGAGGAAATGAGTGTGAGGACCTCTCCCCCACCAACCCCTACCTCAACTCTGCGAAAGTAGGGTTGCCAACGGAAACGGAAGCCATTCGAGAACAAATATCATTAAAAAAAAAAATTGGTACAGCTGCAGAAGGACAAAGAACTGTTTCAAACGAAGAAAACACGAAGAAAATTTCTCTGCAGAGAGGAAAATAAAAACCCCTTCAGTAATCTACCCCGTAGGTATGTAAGTAAGGGTCAATACTGAAGATCCTGACCCAGCAACAGCTGAGACAGTAGTAAGACCCATCTTTGATTTGTACCGCTATCAGTGGCTACCTTATACTGCACCCGATGTTCATCCTGTGAGCGGTAACGAAAAAGGATTACGACAGAGGTCACAGAAGGTCTTTGTCAGACCCCAGTGTGGCTAGATGATCATTACATAATAGCGAGACAAAGTTGGTTCATTATGTAAGCTTACAGCCTTTCATATACAAGACTTATCTGCAACATGCAAAGAGGGGATACAACTCTTTAAGAATTTTAAATATCTAATCATTCGGTTATCAACAAAAAGGTGCAATGCTGTTTCTTGCAGGGCTTGTTTAGACTTGGCCCTAAAACATTCCATTTCATTACAGTGTAAGACAGTTATTTTCTAGCAGCCAAAAACTTTGCAATTCACATCATTCAAATTTCCAGAAAGGTCAAAGCGCCAACAGTACCTATAACCATGAACAGGTACTAAAGCATATAAGCTGTAGCTAACATCTTGTACTGTGTTGATTATATTCCTTTCGACACAGATGGAAAATGTGATGGAAAATGGACCTAGCAGAGCCCTATGTCTTATCATCTATTCGCTTCAAACGTACCTGTTTACGTCTCTTCCTAATCTACAGTTTTAAGACGAACAATTGACAATGCAACGTTGTTTTTCGACAGCCTCTTGATCACGTACAAGTTTGGCTAAAACATCTACCTTATTGTGCTTCGGAGACCTATGTTGGAGGAGAATCAAACAAAACAATTTTGATCTGAATCTCTTGACCGATGATAATGCTGGCATATCTGCACTTGGTGTCAGACACCAACATGATACATTCTGATCTCACGGTAATTAGAGCGAGCTGTGAGGGTAAGGACTGAGAGATAATCAAACTGTCTGTGGTTGTGATTTATACAAGCTCGAGGGCGATGAGTGTGGCTGACAATTCCATTCGTTAAGAGGATGTAAAATGATTCATTCTAACATTCTTCTCTAATCTATTACCACGGGGATGGATCACACTAGCAACGCGTCCCCGAGTGGCAGAGTTGAGAGAGCCGTCAGCATAAATACACTCTTGTTTTTCTTTTAAGTCCGGGGTGTTCAAGAGCACCGGTTTGGCCAAGTCGTTCAAGATTGTGAGCAATTAGCATCCTGGGTGGATAAGTAGGAATAGTGAGTGTCAAATGGGGTTATTAACCAGTGAGGAGGAAAATGCTGTCGCTTCCTAATTTTGTACAACTGATTTACTCCAAACATTAACATGTAAATGGTTGTTATTTCGGCCCGTTTAGATTTACCTGTACTACGGTATACAAACTCTAACATTGCCTAAGACATAACATTATCTGAAGCACCTCACAAGACCAGTTCTATCATAAACCTAACTTCCAAGTGTTCTGTACACAACACTGTGTCTACCAAGTTCTTTCCGCATGCTGAGTACTTCAGTGGCATTAGAACAGCCAAGTATGGTTTAATAGCTTTATGTTTGCATTTTCCAAATCTGTTAACACCTTTAATGTTATTATGTAGGACCTAAGCTGGTGTGTGGTAATCTACTGGAGACCTTACTTAAACAAGTACATTATTTTTACAATATAAGCATTTGCACCGTCATTAAGAATATATACTGGAGCACTCTACTGATATCTGCTTCATACGCTGCCTTCTCGAACATACACCTGGTGGAGAGTACCTGGACACTGCCTTACTAGCTCTTATGTCATATACAAATTGAAATACGCAAGTGTTACTGTTACTGTCTTGCACGATAGACAAGAGTGTGGAGGAGGCAGGAGAGGCAAGCACAGTGGGGTCGAGGCCGGCACAGTACAGCGACCTAACCTAAAGAACCAACTGGCTGTGTGGGGGATGAACCATACAGGGCAACCACAGTGTACAGTAACCTTGAAAATGATGCACACAGGCATTCCTCTCTCACTAGGGATAAATTTGACTCCCTTAAAAAAAGGGGGCTTCAACTTGATAAATCAGGAAGAGATTTCGTCATGTGGGGAATGGCTACTCAATATTTTACTTCCCCTTTCATGTGTACAAGAGTTCAAGTAGCTAGAACTACACTGATTCTCGCGGTGTAGACTGTGTGGTAATATTATCACACGAGACGTGGCTGCAAAGGGAAAAATAAGTGTGATTGGAAAAACTACACTCCAATCCCAAGCTACTCCCGATGAACAAGCTTGGACTACATAAGAGGTAGATAGATAGATACATAAACAGATAGATATATAGATAGACAGATATAGATGCAGATTAATGAAGAGATAGATAAATCTAGAGAGATATAGACAGACTGCCAGTTAAATAGACAAGTATTACCAGACTCCACCTGTCTGTGCTCACACACCGCGATGGAAATGCCACCCTCGACCATCTGTATCATCATCAGGTGACCACCGGGAGGATAGACAGTATCGTCCATGGGCTTTTCCCTCTAAAGGAGTCTATCATTTCCAAGCTTTTGATTGTTTTGCCGCCTCGAAGATACAGAGGCCCCATGAAAGGGGTTTCTGGGGTAACGCGCGCACACACACTCACACACACACACACACACACACACACACACACACACACACATCCACAAGGTTTGATAATCCGGTTGAACTTGGGATGACGCCTGGTAACCAAAACACTTAATAACCACAATCTATTTTTACAACTGCAACAAACTGAGAGAAACTACGGCCTTGGGGACGTGCAATTTGTTCCGAGCTGGTTGCTAGGGAAGGTTGAGTCAGGTGTCTACACATCGTGACGCACCAGTCAAGAAACAACTGTCTGAAAACCATTTACTCCATCGTGTGCACTTTCAAGTCACTGACTTGGTCGTTGGGACACATCCCTCTGGGATGCACGCGGGTCTAAAGCACTTACAATCATGCGACAGATGAAGAGCGTCGGTATGGGATGTGTTCAAGTGGAAGATTTAGTTTTCTTATGTGAGGAATCATCGCTGGAAACAGCTGGTTCCTTGCAGACGATCTGGATAGCTTAGGTATTGGAACTCTTGAGAAATAATGGCTATCGTAAGGTGGACTGGAACTGGACTGGATTATCTGCCAGTCAATACACTTCTCTGTATACCAGAATTGAACAGTGAAGTCTGAAGACATGACTCAGAAAACCAGTCTAATCCAGGAACTCTGCTGCAGAGGAATTTCAGTATCTTTATGGCTCTCGTGCGCCTAAGAGCTAACTAACCATGTCAGATTCACGGCGTGATGGACCAAACAGTGCCTTGTTATCATGGGGCGACCAGCGCAGGTCAGAGAGGACGGCCAGACCCTGGCAGGAGATGTGGCACTACTGATGACGATACCAGGAAGGCTTGCAACACCAGTGTCTCCCCCGCGGTCTGTGTTGTCACCAAGCTCTCGAGGACGACGGTGCGACCCCTGGTGCACGACGGCACGGCTTCTGAACACGACACTACGACCCTTGAGCACAACGACACACGACCTGGTCTGCACTTTTCGTCTGATCATCTGGTTAAAGGCTGAACCATCACACCCAAAAAGCTCAAGGGTCGTAAGGTCGTGCTGAAGAGGTTCAGGTTACAAGTCCGCCATGCACTTCAGGTGTGTGTGTGTGTGTGTGTGTGTGTGTGTGTGTACTGCAGTGCCTGTCAGCTATGATTCTGATCGTCCACAACAAAGCCGTCCTCAACGAGTCGCCGGTGTGGGAATCTTCTCCATATTAGTACCGCCTGCCATCCACTTACTTCCTATCCCTTATCTCATTTCCTTTACACAGTTTCCTTCACATTACGCATGAGTTCATTCTATGTGTATCAAACATCACTCAGGTCTGAGAACTACACATTCACCGCCTGATTTACATCTATGTTCAGTTCATTATAATGTTACGTTACCGTTGAGAGTCCTTGATATCACTGTGTCTGTAGTGATGATGTGTGTAGTGAAGTAGCGCTACTGGTAAAGTCATCATCAGAGCTGTGAGTGTGGCTCCCCTACTGGGAAGCTCTTCCTTGGGAACAGTCTACGTCGTCAGTCGACAAGAGGTTCCGTTGCGTCGTCAACTAAGGTGAACAACGTAACTTTCCAACACAGAAGAATTTGTCTTCACCAGAAAGTAAACTGTGTGGAGGTAAGGAGACAGACATTACTCGTGTGTGGCAGACTACCCACAACACACGTGATGGCAGACATCTCAGTACAACCGAGCTAGGCCCAGATTCAAGGAGAGAAATATCATTCCCATATATACATCATATATATATATATATATATATATATATATATATATATATATATATATATATATATATATATATATATGTATATATATATATATATATATATATATATATATATATATATATATATATATATATATATATATATATATATATACATACATATCAAAGACGTTACAATTTTCAGAATGTCTACATAGCAATTTTCAAACAGAGGTTATCTTTTGGCTTTATCCACCAAAACAAGTTTACGCATCTCAGCAATCTAACTGACCGTGTTCATGATATATGTGTAAGGTATCAGTAAGCCATAGTAAAACGTTGAAACAAGTAAAAGCTTACCGATATGATCAACTACGAACTTTTTTCGATTAAACACATTTAATATAAACCCACAGAGGAGTTAAAGTGTAACCCACAGAGGGATTTATGTATAACCCACAGAGGGATTTATGTATAACCCACAGAAGGATTGATACATGTGTAATCCAACAAGCATTTCACCAACGGCTAGTTGAGGCAAAGCTTTAGCTGAATCTTGTTCAACAACGTATTGTATCGCGTAATGAATATGCCTGGTGTGTGTGTGTGTGTGTGTGTGTGTGTGTGTGTGTGTGTGTGTGTGTGTGTGTGTGTGTATAATAATAATAATAAATAAATAAATAATCAATGGTTTACTAACTTAAACCACAGGCTGATAACAAAGAAATACAAAGGGGAGGATGTTAAGTGGACAGACCTGACACAAACATAACGGTGAAAGTTACTATACAATCTCCTCATTACTTAAGATGGTCACGATGATAGGGATGGGGCTGTTCTTTGTAGCGCTCTTTACCAGCTCAAGCGATCTTGATGCAATCGTGACGCTGAACTGCTAGTCGAGGAAGAGGGATCTCAGACAGCATGAGATGACGGTGATGAAGATGGTGGTGCAGCAGCCTCATCCCGAAGCGTCGGGTGAGGACCAGTTGATATTGCGAGACAGTCGGGAGGACCAGAGTGCTTAGCGCCTCTTGCTTGGTGATGCATGAGGCACCGGAGATGACCTTGTATGCCATATTTTGTATTTTGTCGCAGTTCTTGAGCAGGGAATATGGAAAACCAGGCAAGACACTGCCCAAGGGAGTCTCAGAAAAATGAAAGTGTTTCAGATGTTCTTGAGCTCAGGAGCAAAGAGTCCAAGTGTCTTGAGCTGACGAAATGCAAGAGGATGGCTGGAAAACTTAATAACGGCACTGATGTGTTCCTTCCAGCTTACTCTGTTGTCCAAAGTGACATCTGGAAGGGGCAACGGCCAACTGGAAGAAAAATGGAGTGGGACATTGACGAAAACGGAGACTTGATGTACGTGATTACGGTCTTGATTTGGATGATGGCTTTAGTGGCGATGGTCTAGTTCCTGAGACTGCTTAGGGTGTTCTGGAAGGTGATGTAATCGGAAAAGTTGCTGTCAACGCTAATGAGTCGATGAGGACGTCACTGCAATGGATGTAGACGAACAAGAAAGGGACTGGAAGGTGGAGACAACCCCACGGTAGCGTAGAGGATAACGATGTTCGCAGACTAAGTCTGGAAACCATGGAATGAAAGATTTTCGCAGTGAAACGTTGAGTAACCTTTTTACGATTACGTTGTGGTTGTCTAGGAGGAAGATCCTGATGACGTCAACGAGGATGTGAACCACAGTGGTCTCGCGTTTCTGGAGGCTGCGGTGGGTAAAGTTCAAGGAAGCTGACAAGGCAGTGTGAGGCACAGGACGTCTTCTTCATACTGCCTAACTGTTAAGCGTGTATGGAGCTTAAAGTGCGTCCAGTCACACACAACACTCTCACAGAGAAGGCTGGGGATATGGGTGTAGCAGTGGATCATTGAGACTATGGCCTTGTTGTTCTATGTATGGGAGAAGAAAATCGTCTCCTAATCCCTGGGGAACTTTGTTGATTTTCACAGGCAAGTAAAGTGCTTACGGTGGAGCACCTTACCTGGAGTCTGTATAACCGCAGGAAAGAGAAGGAAGTCTGCTTCTTTACATCACCCGTCTCTCAGTTTCCCAAAGCACTGACTTCTGTGGCCTGCTTGGGATGTTCCAGATGAGTAGGGTGATGGCACGTCTTCGCACCGCGCAGTTCAGATATGCTCGTGTTAAAAGAGAGCCCTGTAGAGAGAGGTCTCGTTAAAGAAGATGACTAAGGTCTCACTGCTGCATCAGTCTCTTAACTCGGAGTGTGGTGATCCAAGGCACGTCGGCTGCCTGTAATCTTTCAGATTTCTTGAGGAGGAACTCGTGCAAGGCTTCCCTTAAGGTGTTGACGTGCTATTCCTGTCAGGTAATGACCACACTGTACACTTCAGGCCAACATTCCACGGTATAAAATGTCGTAACAAGTCAGTAACCTTTCTGTATGTCTTGAAATCTAAGCCCAGACGTTGGGTCGCCTTGGGGGCCAGGGATGAGGGAAATGATACGTGTGCGCTTCGCCCGAAGGGTGGTGGCAGTGGCTAGGGTGGTGGGCACTGATCAACCGTATTGGTTTCATCAAGTCCAAGTGTGTTCTGACCGTGCGCAGGAAAGCAGACATGATGTGATACAAGGAAGTTATCCTGGAGACCCATGGAGACTACCTCATCATAATCGCCACACGGCACTAACCCGGCACATGGCTACCTGACTCTGAGGCGTTAAGAGGAGGGCTTACTAGTACGGGTCTGTCGCGGGAGCAGGCTGGATGTTACAGTTATGGGATGGAGCAATGCGAACAAATAACACGTCAGTGATGAACACCATCACCACGCTCTGTTTTGACGTGTAACATCCGCTAGGTACAATAACAAAAGTTGTTGTTGTTGTTGTTGTTGTTGTTGTTGTTGTTGATCAAGTTCTAACGAAGAAGTTCTGATGCAAGACTGAAGATCAGCCATAAATAATTTCCCTGGTGAGTGAGACCAGGCCATGAAAAGTCATACGTCTGGGTGTGATGCACGCCATATACACAAAGTCTGGGTGTGTGTGTGTGTGTGTGTGTGTGTGTGTGTGTGTGTGTGTTGTATCTAGCGTTAACCCCAGCACGATACAAAAGCTGTCGAGAGAAACTGAATTACGAAGTCTTGGCTGAACGAGCAGCAACAACAGTTGGATTTGCATAACAAACACTGGACACAAACAAATCATCTCATCTATTTTCAAATGTCCTGTCTACACGCACGTTAGTGTGTGGCAGGGCATCTAACATCTATAAACGCCTCGTGTTAAAATACGTAACGTGTTACAATACGTAACTTACCTTAACTTTTCAGTGTGGAAGGATGGTGTAGTATACCGAATGACAATCCATACGCCGTATGTAATACATAATTCCCAGAGAGATATCTCTCGTATGATCTACCAGACTCGCCTGCAAGTCTTACAACTTTCCTCATCTTTTCAACACGCTGACCTAAACACAACCCTGAACTCTTGGAATAGAGCAATCACAGCTGTGGTTGATGGCATCTATGGACAGAATGATTACAAGGGGGAAATGTTGGCCAAGATCAACATTATGGAAACATGATATATGGCGAGAAGCAATCACCAAGAACCGACACTGTGTCTATCCTACTCACCAGGAGCTGCTGGACGGGAGGCGAAGGGGGCACTTCAACTCACCTGCAGGCAATAGAGAGACACACATGATAGCTACAAACAAGACGAGTAAAACACGGAGAATTTGCCATGTGGGCGTGACCACGCTAATCCCGACACTGACAAAAACATGAACGTTCAACACTTACCCAGATTACTGGAGGTTTACACTTGTCCACATTATTTGCATCGTAGCTCATCATCACTGAGAAGACTTAACACACACATCCTGAAGCACATATTGAACCACAGGTACTTGGCTCAGGCCAGGATATATATATATATATATATATATATATATATATATATATATATATATATATATATATATATATATATATATATATATATATTTATTTATTTATAAAATCATTGATTAGGGCCTCAGTTGCCCGTGCACACATAGGTAAAACATCAAACTTTCTAAATCGAAAATACAACCAAATATATTATAAAAAACTATAATATCAATGTCATGGGAAAAAAAATTCTATAAACTTGTTCTTGAAGGTGTCATGGCTACAGTCTCACTATTGTTGCAAATGTTCACCTAACATGATCCAGCAACAATATCTTTCCATACTTGTAACACTGTACAGGACTATAGCAGTGCCTAAGCGCTACTGTAATAACATTACAGTAGCTGTAGTATAGTCTTAAGTAGAAATACAGTAGCAATACAGTATAGTACGGAATATGCATCTGTACTGGCAGGGGGGTGAAGGGCGTGCGGGGAATGAAATGAATTGGAGCGATGTGGTGTACCGGGGTGGACGTGCTGTCAATGGATTGAGCCGCCGCATTTGGGGCGTCTGGGGTAGGCCATGGAGGGGGGCCTGTGGGGCCTGGATGTGGAGGGGGAGCTGTGGTTTCGGTGCACAGCATATGACAGCTGGAGACCGAGTGTGAACGAATGTGGCCTTTTTTGTCTGTTCCTGGCGCTGCCTCGCTGGAGAGAGAGAGAGAGAGAGAGAGAGAGAGAGAGAGAGAGAGAGAGAGAGAGAGAGAGAGAGAGAGAGAGAGAAGGGGGGAATGCTATTTCGTGTGTGGCGAGTGGAGACGAAAATGGATGAAGGCAAGTATGGATAGGTATATGTGTATATATGTATATGTCTGTGTATGTATGTGTATATATACGTTGAAATGTATATGTATGTATTTGTGTGTGTGTGTGTGTGTGTGTGTGTGTGTGTGTGTGTGTGTGGGCATTTAGTGTATACATGAGTATGTGGGCGAGTTTGGCCATTTCCTCGTCTGTTTCCTTGCGCTACCTCGCTAACGCGGGAGACGGCGTTTAAGTATAATAAAATACAAATAAAATATACTGACAGTATTAACATTATCATTTGTCTTGCCCCTGTAGTAATACACAGACTTCACTAAACTCGTACACAGTACATTTCTTCCATTATCGTTATATAACATTTACATTATATTCACTAATATCTTCTTCAAATCTGCAGACTAAATTTCGTCTTCCCATCCAAACAAAAGGTCTTCAAGCGATGGGTGATATTTTCCTCCCAAACTGCTTGATGATACCTGCGTTTATATTCACTTCACACCTGCAGTAACACTTCATTGACACCTGCAATAACACTTCTTTGACACCTGCAGTAACACTTCCTTCATACCTGCAGTAACACTTCCTTCACACCTGCTGTAACTCTTCCTTCACATCTGCATTGATGCTTCCTTCACAACTACAATAATACTCCATACATATCTGCAATAATATTTCCTTCACATCTGCAGTAAGGCATCCTTCACACCTGCAATAATGAATAAGTAAAAGCTAAAGTTGTGGATAACCTTGTGTGTCTAGAAGCGATTGTCAGTAAGGATGATGGAGAGAAAGATGAAGCCGAGATGGCGTCTTGCAAGCATAATACTGTGAGTTGTACCAAAAGATCCAGTGAATGACAGTCTTCTTCTCTGATCTACACGCACAAGACATTGGATAAAACTCTCTGAAGCAGCAGTGTACCAGAGAATTCTAGTGAGGGTCGTCCTGAAGCTCTGCACAAAATGGAACTCTCCCAAGCTGCGTGACACATTCGCTCACTGTCAAAAGACAGAGAAACCGAGACACAAATGAACAATACGTTGGATTCGATTTTCATAATTACCTTGAAAGTAACGGGGGATCGCCACCTTAAATTCACTGTAGTCAGACCACAACCTAACAAAATAGACTAATGCGGATAGCAAATCACCACGGAACAACACACCCCACTATATGGGTGAATTCAGCAAGTCTCATTTCAACAGCAAGTGTACAAGTTGGGAGGAACTTAACACTAAGTTGTCTGTGGTACAATGGGAACCATTCCAGAGTGGGGAACACATCAGAGAGAAGTGTGTAAAATAGTCGAGTGCAGAAGCATTCCAAACGTGCATCACACACATACCAGTGACTAAAGAAGACATGCAAAATCTTCTGACTAGATGGGAAAAAAGACTCTTTTTACAGGAGAAACAAAAGAGTTGCAGACCTGCGCAAAAAGCCACAACTCATTCAACACAGAAAAGTAATCTCGTCAGCATTTGGAAGACATCGACTAAAAACTATATATATGCCATACAAGACATGGGAAAAAGGTGACCACCGAAGCAAGATTAGTGACGAAGGAAAAATGTCTATTTCATGTCGTATCTTGAATCAAAATCGAAGACGTCAAGTTCCACTGACCTCCTGGGAACAGATGATAACTGCCAAGAGAAAATTAAGACACTAAAGCAATATGAACTCGTCTTTAGTTATCTAACAATCTTTATAAAGATAACCGACCAAGAGGTCTTATTCCAGACAGAAATTTCCCCAGGGTGCACACAGCTAATCTCGTCGCTCTAACGCAAGACTTTGAGACGACCAGTGACAAGCATTCTGCTCCAGGACCAGACTCTTGGAACGATCTTTTGAAGTAAATGTAAAACACCATTTGCTTGGGCACTACGCACACCCTCTGGAGAGAGATCAAAGATCTAGACTCCGGCATAATCTAAGAGAGTTTAAAATTGATTCTCATGTCTCCACTTCATACAGAAGGAAGAAGGAAAGCTCAAACTACCGATGAACACCATCAATTCATAACGTCGTTGAAATTTTTCAAAGTCGAGACATCTACGTTGAGTGATTTCTCGGAACGAACCACATAACCCTAAGGAACATCGCTGCAGTGAAAGTATGCCTTTAATATTTGCGGTTATCTCTTCGATGAAACTGTGGAGACACTGAAGAGCAAATCCCGACTCGGCACAAATCTTTGACGTATGTGGTCATCACGCATTGTATGTGTAAAATGGGAACAGGTGGGAAGGAGGGAAGATGAATGGCCAACGTTTTGAATCAACATACCACCACAAGAAGATGTACATCATCGGACAACTGGCAACTTATGCACAATGAAATGCCATGATCGTAAAAAAAAAAAAACCCTATAAACTTGCATTTTCACCGCTCTCTCTCTCTCTCTCTCTCTCTCTCTCTCTCTCTCTCTCTCTCTCTCTCTCTCTCTCTCTCTCTCTCTCTCTCTCTCGTACCTGACACACCACCGTTTCATATCACCTTCAGCAGAGACCAGAATGTGCAAGAACATATCTCCAGCAGAGGACACTACGAAACTAAAGACTACTGACAACAACAACAACAACAACAACAACAACAACAACAACAACAACAAGAAGAAGCTCTTTCAAAGCAGATAAGTATCAACAACCACTATCTCGTGGAGGGAAGACACGAGAGATAATATCGGAGACACACAAAAACCACCAGACCTCGGAAGGTCAATGTAAAGACCTTGGAATAATCCTGAGTGACAACCTTACCCTCAGTAACCACAACAGACCAACCATTATCTCAAGAAATGTCAGGCTGGATTAGTCACAGCCTCAAGGACCCCAGAGGAAAGATGAACTATAATGCTCGTCGTGGCAATTATACTTTCTACACAGTAATTTCTGTTTTGTGCCAACCCCAACTTTCAAAGCGGGAGAAACAACAGAACCAGAAAGAGTACAAGGATTTTTCGCAGGCCAAAGACACTCGAAAATATACACTACCGGGAACGACTCCAAACACTGAAAGGCTGTTCTCCACAACAGAGACGTATCACAATCTAAAATGAATTCTTGAAAGTATAACTTCCAATCTACCCTCATGAAATATTTCTCCATTAGTACGACAGGTAGAGAGATGACTAGAATATTACCAAGATCGAAATATTACGAAACTAAACCAAGTGAAAACAGCGTAAACATTTGAGACCTAAAACTGTTCATTGCACAGACTACAGCCATTAGAGTCATTTCGGACTGTTAACTGGGTAAATAAATGTGGAGAGGCCTGAACCAGTACTTACACAGTACACTTAACCAGTCAGGATATGATTGGTTAAGAGGGCCTAAGGGCCGCAGCCTCCAACACCGTGTCTGAACAGCCTGGCTAACATTATGGCTGGACCCCAAACTGAGTTGTGAAAGCGGTGAAAATTAATGTGAAGTAAAGACATGAAGGATGAAAGCTGAGGTTAGGAACAGAGGTTTGCAAGGAAGAGTGTTGGAGGTGTACTGGTGAGTGGGGTAGGATTCCCGTGTTGACTGCACATAAATCTTACAAGATGAAGAGCTTGTTCCAGCACTGATACATGTGTAGATGTGAAAAGTACAGTTAGGTTGCAGAGGAGATCGATAACTTATATGTGGCAGCTGCACTGAGATACACAGTCGGATTCAAGACAAAACACTGAGAGGCACAAACATGCAGTTTGAGGTCATTATAAAGACGTACAGATGAGTTTTCCTTCATGGTACAGTTATGCATGAGGTATGATAAATGATGCGTTGTACGGGAAGACGGAAATATATAAATAAATATATATGAATAAATAAATACCAAAGTCAATAGGTAAAATGAATAAAGAACGGTTTGTTGATTTTAGGCAGCCACTCAGCTGAAAATACACAGCTGAGATATTAGAAAACCGGGATGACAAAATAATTACTTGTCAATCAGTTACACAAGAGCTCAAGATCAAGTTGGGGCTGGATACTTTCTGGATAGGCACATGATCGAGGTACATCTACGTAGTCAATGTAGCGGATATCCAGGAAAACGTAAAGAAAATAATCCATGATTTATACATTATGTAATTAATGGTGAGTCATTAAAGATTGAGATAAAGTTACACGTTGGTTGAACTGCAATAATATTGTAGGTGACATACATTACGTATATAATGGGGAGCATTAAGGGATGGTAGTTTGACGCTGGACAGATGATGACACAGATAAAGGAACACCACGAAACGTGAGGAGGAAAACTGATAAGTATTGTAAGTGAAATGATTACAGCTAAAGTTACTACAGACGAATGTGAGGTACAAATGATAATGTACCATGAAACTTTGTGTGTGTGTGTGTGTGTGTGTGTGTGTGTGTGTGTGTGTGTGTGTGTAGGTGGAGGTGTGTGTGTAGGTGGAGGTGTGAAGAGAGACATTGGTCTCGCTTGGCGATTCACATTAGCGAATAAATTGAAAAATTAAGATGCGCTTAAGCCAGGGTAGCAGCCTTTGTTCTCCAGGGTAGGCGAGATGCGAGTGCATCTAAATTCTACATACACTTGACCCATCCCCGGTAGAGGGACACGGAATGAAGAGTAAATCAAGAGGTGGAATAAGCACTTCAGCGAACACGAAAAACATTTTGAAGGAAATGGAACACACAAGAAAGCTTATGGTACACAAATAAGACCAAGTCTACTCCCTCAGATTACAAGACACGTGAAGAGTAGAAAGTGAAGTAACCCGTCCCTCCCACCGCTGGTGAACCTGTTGTGGTCCGCGACCCCTACCACACACCAGGACGGACCACCACCAGCCTTCACCTTTATACCACCTCCATACCGCAGACCCTCACCTCAGTACTACAGTCCCTCACCTCAACTCCAGAGACACTCACCTCTGTACCACCAGCACTCACCTCTATATCACAAGTCCTCAAGCCCTCTCCTCCATACCACAGAACAACCTCTGTACCACAGCACTCACTTCTATACTAACAGCTCTACGCAACTAGCCCTCACCTCTACACCCTCACTCTTCTAACCCTGACAAACCCTAACCTCACACTCTTAAACCACACCACCCTCACCCCACAACTCCGCACCACACCAATCCCCACCTCACACACCTGCACAATATCAACCCTCACCCCACACCCCCGCACCACACCAACGCTCACCTTACACCCCTGCACCACACCAACCCTCACTTTACACTCTTGCACCACACCAACCCTCACCCCACATCCCTGCACCACACCAACCCTCACCTCACACCCCTTTGCCACACCAACCCTCAACTTACACTCCAGCACCACACCAATTCTCACCTCACATCCCTGCACCACGCCAATCCTCGCCTCACACCCCTGCACCATATCAACCCTCACACCACACCCCTACACCACACCAACCCTCACCTCACAACCCTACACCACACCAACCCCCACCTTACACCTCTGCACCACACCAATCCTCACCTCACACCCCTGCACCACACCAATCCTCACCTCACACCCCTGCACCACTACAATCCTCACCTCACACCCCTGCACCACACCAATCCTCACCTCACACCCCTGCACCATATCAACCCTCACCCCACACCCCTACACCACACCAACCCTCACCTCACAACCCTACACCACACCAACCCCCACCTTACACCTCTGCACCACACCAACCCTTACCTCACACCCCTGCACCACACCAAACCTCACCTCACACCCCTGCACCATACCAACCCTCACCTCACACCCCTGCACCACACCAGCCCTCACCTCACACCCCTGCACCACACCAGCCCTCACCTCGCACCCCTGCACCACACTATACCTAATGTCACATCCATCCCAGCCTATAATTACCAGTGCACATTTTACCATCACTCAATGACGACTCAATCAGTTCTGTGAAAAAGAAGGATGACGTTCAAGTCTATTTTATAAACCAACTAATATATAACAGTCTGTTTCCCCGAACCAAACACTGGAGTGGAGATAGTCATCCCATCTTCCTGGAACACTATCTCTTCCTCCAGTCTGCGGGTCAGCCACTGCTCTTCTGAGGCCGGTACGTCGCACCCAGAAAAACTCTCCCTCCTTCGTTCGATTCGTATTCAGCTTTCATCTCCGCCTACAATCACTGAGAATACGTCAAATATTAAGGCTTAACGTTCCTTTGTCGTCAGAGAAGCATGACAAATTCTCCCTTTCTTCCACTGACAGGTCCTTATATTCTTTGTAAGAAAAAATTCCTCTAACCCCACTTTCCATCGCTTCTCAAAGAATCTCCTGCTAATCCTATGTCACCCTCTTGAAATCTCTTTTCGTGTGGTTCTAAAACCTCTTTTGCTCTCTGAACACAAGCGAGGTGTGTGGACCTGAAAAAAAATATCCCCTCCTTGTGTTCCTTTCTTCTTGTAATTATTGACTCACCCCCCCCCAAAAAAAAAAAAGATGACCGTTCTAACCTTCTCAGCCACCGTCCCACAACTTTCACTTTGATTACCTCCAAAGCCTTTGAACATAACTCCCATTTCCTGAAGCATCTCGAACCAGTGGTCTGGTCATCGTTATGGCTTCGCAAGACGAAATCCATCGATCATATCCTCTCCTATTTCACTAATGTTATGTCTGGTCTCCCATTCTCAGAAACCTGGAGGAAACCTTAATAAACCTAGATGTCTCAAAGACTTTTGACGGAGTATGGCATCAGGATTTGATCTCTAAGATCCCTTCTTTTGGCTTTCCTCCCTCACTCTGTTCTCTCAGGTCCAGCTGGGCATCCCCGTTACTGCTGAAGGGTCAAATCCTCAGTCCGTCCTTATCAACAGTGGTGCGTCCCTCAGGGCTCAGTCTGGTCTCCTACGCGTTTCTTCCATTTTAACAATGATCTGTCTTTAAAAAGTAATGGGAGGCACTTATAAGCTTACGACTCGACAATAAATTCCTCCCTTTCTCCTAAGACTTTCCCGACTTCTTTGGGCCAATCTACGTCTTGTGTAGTTACAACCACCTCTATATAACCTCGGGTTTCGACAGGATTTCCCGGTGAAGTAAACGTAAACCAGTTAGGATTACCACCCCTAAAACCTAACCTCCTCCTATGCAAATTAAGTATGATGTCTCGTAACACCTTTGAGTTGCATCAAATGATTTTTCGAACACAAGGTAAAAAAGTTAATACAGAATGGTACAGGGATTGAGAGGTGTACAGTTAAACAGATTCCATTCACGTCTGCCGATTCAAGTTACTTAATATTCTTCATACGATGCTCAGCTCAAGGAGTATTTTATTACGAGTACCGACATATACTATGTGATGATAAGTAATTCAGCGCGTAACAGATACAATGATAAGTTGATAGCATCAAAGTCTGCGTTGCTAAGTAGTAAGGCATTGTCTGTCACAGTAGGTCCTCTGTAAGGCTGAGTTTCCATAAGAAGGCAATCTTCACATCCAAACATTTTACTACCAGCAGTTACATGGCACCAACGGATATATGATCAAGACGATACTTACAGTTGCTTTGGATTATCACAACTTCTCTGGAGAACACTGATCTCGTGTTAGCAAGAGATTGTCGTAAAAGTTATCTACTTTCTTATGCACGACGGTACGACCTTTGAACACGACGGTACGACCTTTGAACACGACGGTACGGCCTTTGAACACGACGGTACGGCCTTTGAATACGACGGTACGACCTTTGAACACAAAGGTACGACCTTTGAACACGACGGTACGGCCTTTGAACACGACGGTACGGCCTCTGAGAATCATGGTACGTTCCTTGGGTATAACGGTTAAGCCGGTGACCTGATCCCAAGGGCCGGACCGACCGTCATACTCCAGGCGTTGGTATGGAAGTTGGCTGATGGATTGCCTTCCCAAAGAGCGAGGCCACTGGACTGTGAACCATCGCCTCGAGTGAAGGAGCCGACATTAAACTGGGGATGAGGTAATCATGGGTGAGGGAATTAACACTAGAGAACACGCCTGAAGCGCCGTCTCGACTCACACAAGTCCACAGCCACGGTGACCTAAAGCGATGATTTACAGCGTAGCTCTGCGGCATGTGTCAAGATGATCAGATTCACCCATGTTACTACCGGTTCTCACACGCTCGTTCCCTATGGTACCAGAACGGTCTGGTGAGTGGGGGGGAGACCATGGGCGACAGAAAATGGCATAAATATTCCCCAGAATACTCCACAGGACTGAACTTCCTACACAACTTCAACTTCACACACCATCGCGATGGAAAAATGATCGAAACTCACTCACTGGTGCGTACTGTAACCCGGAGTATTTCAAATATTTCTATCATTTCGTTATATCCTCCACCAGCGTGTGTGACACATGTACTACACATAACACATCCAACTTTACAAACTCTCAGTTTTCCTCGTGATTCGATACAGACACGTACTCTACACACTTCTCCATACTCTAAGGCCTGTTATACTCGACAGGTCCCGAGATATGGCTATATTGGTAAACTATCTCAAGAAGGAGAGTAGCGAACAGTTTCCATGACCAAGACGCAGCCACCATGAGCTTAAGGAGATACCGTCCAGGTATGCAGACTGAAACTCATCTCTTAATTCATCCGACACGAAGACAATTTGTCTGTAATCGATGACACTGTACATCAGATGGTCAGGTACAACTGCCCACTAGTTGTCAGAAGACAAGGGTAATGTACAGCTCGTGGGGACGGGAACCAGTTCACAGGAGCACACGACGACATACCATGCCAGAGCAAACCAGAAATAAAGCCAGACAGACCTGCAGTGTATGAATTCCCTCCCCACCCAAGGTTATCTATATAATACGAATGTTTAGAGAATATTGAAAATTACCATTATCTTATCTAATACAAATACTAATAATACAAAATAAATGTATATATCTAACTATAAGTAAAAGAGGGTTACCAAAATTACCATATTTCAGATTCATATAAGTTTTGTAAGCAGTGGTGGATTGACAGCATGTGACGAGGTCATGCAGGAGGCAGGAGGAGTACAGGCGCATCAACACTGCACTCCTGCTCCTCACCACACGTGTACCGCGTGTGTTGCTCTTACTGAGGGAGGAACAATTCTGCCTTAGAGTGCGTGTGCACTGACCAAGCCTGGGGAGGACGGACGTCCATCGTGACATTATGAGAACATTTCCAAGTGGAGCCACGACCCATTTCCAGGCCCCAGCACCTCAAACCTTACCAGATAAACATTTGGCGACTTCAACGATAGATCTTATGGTGCTGGCTATACGCAACCCGTGGACAGTACCTCTACCTCTGGGAGACACGAATCTTTTTATCTTTACTGATTAGGGTTGTCCAGACATTCACATCTGAATCAAATCATTCCCATACTCAGCAAAGGGCAACAACACATCAAACAACAGCATCTGCCCCAGAGGCTGAGCACGTCGGCAACTCAGCTGTGGTCAGCGATCCTTGTAACAACAACAGTAATTAAAACGAAATACAACTACAACAATAACAACAACATGAGGAACTCTATGTTTGATTTGTGCCGCTATCAGCGGCTAGTTTATCGTGCACCCCATGCTCATCCTGTGAGCGGTAGCGCAAAAGGATTACAGAGGTCACAAAGGGTCTTCACCAGACCCCAGTGTGGGTAGATAATTATTAGACTGGGCAACACGCCAAGGGTCGCACCTTGCACAGCAACACCAGCCACAACAGCAGGGCAGGCAGGCAGGCACCGACGCACTAGGAGTAGAGGATGCGACATCGTATCAAGTACACTGTACTCACACCACATACTAACAGAGGTAGAGATAGACATGGCTCCTGATTATCCCCGGCACGCCAACACGGACGTGAATTCACCAAAGCGAACATCAAGAGAGCGGAAGGTGGACAAGTTAAACATCACGAGACTAAAGTGCGTTAAATGGCTGACTACAGAAGCATTCCAGATATGCACTTGCCACGTACCACCGAGGAAGAAATGTTGACAATCCAGACAAGAACGAGGAAGACATGCTCTCTGAAGGAGGCGGGAGCGAGGTACGAAACCTCTGAAGAAGCTACAGCTTACGATGCGACGGGAAGGAATACTCACGATAGAACCGAGAAATATCAACCATGGAGTCATGAGAAATTCAGCAATAGAGTAGTCTTCAGAGGTCTTAACCCTACAGCTCCAGCTTCAGTTAGGTCGTTGGTCGACCAAGCTGAAGCAAGCTGCAGGTCCATGGAACCATTACTGCCTGGCTGGCTGATGTGGTACACTTTGTACATACTTATCCAGGGTCTTCTTTAAATTCTCCACTGTGCATCCTACAGTGTTTCTGTTAGATGTAGGCAACTTGCTGAACAGTCTTAGGCCAATGTTGTTGGACGTGTTTTCTCCTTTTTTTTTCCCCAGTCCTAAACAGCTACTTTTGTTTTGGGAATAATATCTTAGAGTCTTCCATGCCAGTCATACCATTAGGGAATTATTCTCGAGTGATGGCTGGGGACTAGGCCTTCTAGGATTTTCGAAGTGCAAATAACAATATATCTCTTCCGTCTGTACTCCTGAAGTACAACCTCAATGAGTTCAATCGTTCCCAATTGGCCAGTACCTTTCCCACGTCAATACAGGCCATGAAAGGTCTCTGAGCTCTTGCTAAATCTGCAAATCTGCCTGAAAGAATGGTAACATTGGTTTCCTCTCTTGTCTTGAAGGTCTTCAGGATCAAGCCTGCCATCATCTTAGGAAATGCAACTGTTCCCTCATTTTGTTCGCTGAAGGTATGGTCGTCAATCAGTATCATTCCAAGGGCTCTGACAGCATTCAGTCAAGATATGGCAGTGTCTGTGTCCTTCTAGTATTTCATACTGCTCTTAACTACTTCTCTCTCCACATACCGGAGGAATTCGAGTTCATCCCCACTGAAAATCATGTTGGTTCATTGGCTCAGCCGATGTCAGTTTTCAGTTTCTCAGTGTTCTTCTGAAGACGAGAATTTCATATACTTATTCTACTACCATCCCCAAAGGGCACTACGAAACTGAGACTCGTGTTTGTGTCAGTATCAGACGTAAGAATGGGAAGCAGAAGGTTTGACCAATTCCTTGGGAGACTGGGCTCTTTACCCCAGAAGCACTAGAAACATCCATATTTACGACGTGTTGTGGTTTGTTAGTTAAAATGGTACATACCCATCTGGTCAAGCAACTGAGAAAGGCAAGAACTTCCCTCCCTGAAACAATGCTGTCCTGGATTTATGTAGATTATTCGTTTCCCTAAATTTGGTCAATGTACATCTTAGGACTCTCTCCAAGATTAAAACATTGTGCCATGTAAGTGTTCTCGGTCGGTAATTTTATGGGATTGCTTTGCTCCCTTCCTTGTCGAGAGGCGAGACGTGAAGTTTCAAACTCTCGAAGATGATGCCAGAGTCCAGACTTTTTGTACACTAGTTAATAAGTCCTCGTACAAATGGTTGTGTGCATTTCTGTATGTATACATAGTTCCAGGAGTCTGGTCCTGGGACATAGTGAATGGACATGTTCTCAACAACCCTCTCGAACTCCTATGGCGAGGAGGTAAGACTTGCTTTGTGTAACACTGGGGAGATTCCTGATTAGGAAGAAGTCGACTCAACCGTTTATATTCATGGCGGTTTTTCGCTCAGCGAACACCGATTCATAAACTGTTTTCCTAATATCTTCATCATCTGGCAATCGTCCGTGACTGAGCTCCTCTTCTTTTCGTAGTTGGTCCATAATGGAGTTAGCGGTCCTCGATTGAAGTTTTGCATGAATACAAGTTCTTTTTTCTTCTTCTTCTTCTTCTTCTTTCACTGTGTTCGTCAGTTCGTTTGACAGGTTGTCGTTCCTTTGCTGGGTGAGCTGTGGCTCTTTCAGGTCTGCGAGTTGCTCGCACCTCCTGTGGAGGGATTCTTCTACTCGACAGATCTTTTGCACTTTCTTCTTCCTGGTGTACGTACGTCTGTCGCAAGTTTGGAGTGCCTTTGTGGTCTTGCATTTAACACACTCCTCCGGTATTTTGGTACCCAGCAAAGTTTTCCATTGTAACATAAACATCCCATGATTTAATGTCTTCATTTCATCAGTTAACAATCAAAACTATAAGCTGACTCTATTTCAAATATGCTTTTCACAGGCGGTTTAGCATCCAAACTGGATCTTCCTCTCATCATGTCGTGATCATATGTGCGGTAGGGTTAAGTCCCCCCAAGAGGATTATGTTTGGGAGTGGGTTTTCAGGGAGACCGAGGCAGGTCTCTATACTTCTATATCAGTTCAGTAAACTTTTGTGGCTTTGCATTCCGTGGCTTACAGATTACTGCAATGCCTTGGTTTTCAACCTTGACAAAAAGCACCTCTGCATCATTTGATAACTTCAGGATCACAACTGCTATACGAGATTATCTACATCCACTTCACCTTCCCCGCCCGCTCTTCCAGTCCCGTCGCATCTGTGTAAGATACAATCTGAGATCCAAACCTTCATGTCCATGTGATCTATAATGCGTGTTTCTGTGAAGGCTGCAGTAATAAATGAAACCCTGTTTGTTTGGTGATACAAAACACTTAGAACCTACAAAATATCATGCTGTTTACTGGAAGCTCTGTAACAAGAAATACAAGAAAATACAGAATACCGGACCGAAGCGAACGCCATCATATCTGGGCAGAGGAATACGTAAGCCCTCCGAATAATACTGGCTCATGGTTCATGATCTCACCTTCACCGTTCATGGTAGAAAAAGTTGACTCTTCAGAAAGGCAGGCCAGGCTGGATTTTACGAGCCTTCAAGACAAGCGATGTAAAACCCACGAATACGCTCTTCATTGCACTAATGCTCTCCTGAATAGGATACAGCAGGGTGCTTACATCACTCCTCACGATGGCTGAAATTGCAAAGTCACAGAATGTGCAATGATCCCCCACAACCACCACTAATATTGTTACAAATCTAGACCAGAGAGAACGACTGAAAGTGGACTGAAGCTGTATTTTTTTTAAAGCATAGATGAGCCTGTGGTCTCAATTTACATATGGTAATAGTGTGGAAATTCCTGGGTAGCAAGACTGCCGACCTAAACTTTTTTTTTTTTATATATAGCAGCTGATAATAGCGCGGTCAAAAACATGCTCCACTCGTGGCCATCTCGGATGACAGGACACAATGAAGATCATTTGATAAAGGAATATTGAAGACATTATCATGAGCCCCTCCGGTGTTTGTAGAGCCGAGTCTTAAAGGATGAAGATAAGAAGGGGTGGAGGAGAAGGAGGAGGAGAAAACCACAGCACTGCCCTCTGGAGGAAGGAGGAGGTATCGTAAGCCAATCCTCGTGTGGCCAGTCTCTACGCAAAGGCTACGTGAGGCAGCAGTGGCCTACTGACGCAATACGTTTTTACGACTCTAATCTATCGTACCCATACAACCTTGTCTGCCTTCCCCCATACATTGTCACAGGCGATGTCACACTTTCTATTACTGTGTCATCTCTCCTTTGGCGTTGATTACTATCTGCAGACGTCTGGGCATGGAACTGGCAAGGTTTCTGAAGTAACTCAGAATTATGTTTTGGGTCAATAGGGTGTCTTGATCCTGAATGACGCGAGGCGCTGGTGAGGTGTTGCAGGAAGCAGCCACCTGAATCGTGCGTTTTGAGTGCCCAGCGCGCCTGGATATCTCACTTGTACCCATATTTTCTTGCCTCTAGACCAGAATTCGGGTTTTTCCTCCTTAAGAAAATAAGAACCAACCATTTTGAAGAACAGGTGGAAGAAATAGGGCGCCAAGAAGAGAAATTCCTGGAATGAAGAGGCAGCCTATAAAGTAAAGGAAGAACATCGTCCCCTCAAGATAGCCTGAGGCACACTGAGGCGGGTTGCTGGTTAGAAACTCTAGTCTTAGCGAGCACATGTGGTATGATTCCACCTTGGAAGCGTCATACGCTTATACCCATAGCAACCTTAAGCCTTTGAATTTATATAGGGGTGGACAAGGCTTTTTCCTTACACTGTATTATCACTGAAAACGAAAGATGCAGTAAAGACAATACGAGAAAACAGTGTGTACATATGGGATCCAAAATTGTTTAGCACATCTGTTCAGCCACTAAAGGCCCTACGGCCTGGTCTGTGGAGACATTTAAAAATGGTCTGGAGATGTACCTATATAAAGCACAGACCAGGTAGGATGCGATGGTTACGTAGGGCCTACAGATCGCGGACTCAAGAGCCTGTCTGTGCACAAGAGCAACACGACAGCTTAGTTCTAGATCGAGCTGTGCAGCAACACCAACACCAGTAGACCAGCAGCGCAGCGGGTCATATTTACTAGAAAAAAATAGGAATACATCCTGCCAGTAACACGAACATGAAAAAGATCATAATAGCGACAGAAACAACAGAATAATCAGTGCATTTCATACTGAGCAGCATGTTACACTGAGGAAAAACATATTAACAACACCAACAAAAAACTAGTGGAAAGCTCATCATCATGGGCAGCAAGCTACGATATCACAGTACCTGGCTGACAACAGGCCAAGGCGCTCGTCCAGACGAGGCTTCGCTCCATCCAATGATAAACACCTGTGGACCTCTCCACCAGAGGGAACACAAGGAATACCAAGGTCCAAGGTTCTACCAGCTCCCTCCTCTCAATACTGGCACGATCATTATACGCTCTCTTTTGATCGAAGTATATGTGCATACAAGTTGTGCTATTGCTACACTAACTACAAGCCAATCCCCATACCACAGTTTTAAGAGGCTGGTATCACTTGTTCCATGGAGCGGCAGCCAAGTGGTTAAAGCTTTTGCTTGCGATTGTGGAATCGAATTCTGATGACGTCTGAAGTGTCAAGTGCAGCTCAGTCCATCCAGATGTGAATGGTGACCTGGATCACAATACGGAGAACCATGCGTGCTCGGTCGTCATGCTCGCTCCCTACGTAAACACATAAGCAAACATCACCTGACGATCGTACCTAGGCACAACACAACACCAGAGTCAGGTCACAGGTCAGCAAGTTGCATAACAACAGCAATGGAGTCAGTCCACAGGTCAGCAGGGGGCAGCACGATCCACAACCACCACAGCGGAGTCAAGTCCACAGGTCAGCAAAGGTGCACACTACCCCGGGGTTATCCCACATACCAATACCTCACACTACACCCACCAGCCAAGCCGGCAAGGTCACATTCCTCCCTCACCCTCCACCACCAACATAATCTGGGGGAAGTGATACATGAACAGCATGAATGTGAACATCATTCACAACACAACAAAAAGACATACACATTCACAACACAACCAACAACATAAACATAGTCCACAACACAACAGAAAACATCGTCAACAACACAACCAACAACATAAACATAGTCCACAACACAACCAACAACATAATCATAGTCCACAACACAATCAACATAAACATCGTCCACAACACAACCAACAACATAAACATAGTCCACAACACAATCAACAGAAAACATCGTCAACAACACAACCAACAACATAAACATAGTCCACAACACAACCAACAACATAAAAATCGTCCACAACACAAACATAAACATAGTCCACAACACAACCAACAACATCTTTCATAACCACAAACAAACACACGCACACACACACATCATCCACACAACCAAAAACAAACACACGCACGCACACACACACACATCATCCACACAACCAACTATATACACATCATCCACAACAGTACACATGGAAATAAAACCATGCAAACAGCATTCACAACAGTAACAAAAAACGTCATTAGCTACAGTGAAATATGACCACATCAGAAACAGTAATACCTGTAGTGACATTCATACGAATAATACAGGGAACATCATTCACAACACTATCATCTGTGGCAACATGCACAACACACACTTGTAGCAACATTCACAACAGTAACATGTGCCAACAATTCAAAAGAGTAACACCTATGGCAAGTTTCACAGCAGTCACATCTGGGGCAACATTCATAAATGAAAATGTGGCAACAATTACAACGCTAGCATATGTGGCTACATTCACAACAGTAACATGTGTGGCATTACTCAAAGGCAACATTCACAACAGTAACATGTGTGGCATTACTCAAAGGCAACATTCACAACAGTAACATGTGTGGCATTACTCAAAGGCAACATTCACAACAGTAACATGTGTGGCATTACTCAAAGGCAACATTCACAACAGTAACAATTTGTGGCAATATTCACAATACTAACATGTGGCAATATTCACAATACTAACATAAGGCAATACTCACAAAACTACTATGTGGCAACATTTACAACTCTATAACATATGTGGGAACAATCACATTAGAAATTATGTTAACATTCATAACAATAACATTTCTTGAAATATTACCAATGTCTTAATTCTGCAACATTCACAATAATAACATACGTGACGATATTCATAACAGTAACATCAGTGGTAACATTCAACATAGTAACATTTGTGGTAACATTCAACCTAGTAACATCTGTGGTAACATTCAACATAATAATATCTGTGGTAACATTCAATACAGTAACATCTGTGGTAACATTCAACATAGTAACAACTGTGGTAACAATCAACATAGTAACATTTGTGGTAACATTTAGAATAGTAACATCTGTGCAACAATCAACACAGTAACATACGTGGCAGCTCTCATAACAGTAACATCTGCCGGTAAAATTCAAAACAGTAACGCCTTTGGCAACATTTACAACTATGGCGACATTCAGAACAGTAACGTGTTACAGTTTTCACAAGAGTAACAAGTGTGGCAACATTCACAACATAACCTTACGGCAACAATCTCAACAGTAACATGTGCGGCAACATTCACAGCAGTAACACGTGTGGCAACATTCACAGCAGTAACACGTGTGGCAACATTCACAACAGGAACACGTGTGACAACATTCACAACAGTAACACGTATGGCAACATTCACAACAGTAACACGTGTGGCAATATTCACAACAGTAACACGTGTGGCAACATTCACAACAGTAACACGTGTGGCAACATTCACAACAGTAACACGTGTGGCAACATTCATAACAGTAACACGTGTGGCAACATTCATAACAGTAACACGTGAGGCAACATTCACAGCAGTAACAACTATGGCAATATTCACAACAGTAACAACTATGGCAATATTCACAACAGTAACAACTGGTAACAAACACAACAATAATATCTGTGGCAACATTCACAAAACCAACATCTTTGGCAGCACTCATAATACTAACATCTGTGACAACATTCACAACACTAACATCTGTGACAACATTCACAACACTCACAACTGTGGCAACGTTCACAAATCATAACTCAACCTTCACATCACTGCCATGTGAAAACATTCACAACACTAACACTATTAGCAATGTTCACACCAGCAACGTGCAGCAACACTCGTCAACATTAGTGGCAAAACTCACAACAATAACATCTGGGGCAACATTCACAACAGCACCAGGGGCAGGGAGACACTACCTCCTGGGTATCCAGGGAGGGACAGTTGTGAAGGTACAGTGAGCCAATACCAGTGTCTGTCCCGTTCCCTCTTCCTGGCCCAGGTCGCTGTCCTTTCTTCGTTCTGCCTCATGCTCGTGCGAAATGCTGGCATTACATCCACATCCGTCCGGGTTTCTTGAAAGTGCGTTCCTCCGAACTTGCACCTATGATTGCCTTTCTATTCCGCTTATATTTAACAAAAAGAATTTTTTCTTCACTGAAGTAAGTCCTGGTACATCCATCCCTAAGAAGGGAGGCCGTTCTAACCACTTTAACTATCGTCCTGTTCCTTTAACATCCACTATTTCCAACGTCTTTAAATCCCTCCTCAACTTCTATATTCTCATACATCTTGAATAACAGTACACCCGTAAGGCGAGATTCATCGGTGATATTCTTTCCTACCTTACTAATGTCTGGTCATCATTCCTAAAACATTCTACGGAATCCTGTGTAGTTGCCCTTGCTATATCCATAGCTTTTGACGGAGTGTGGCATCAGGGGTCTCATCTCAACTAAGTTCCCCCTCTTTTGGCTTTCCTCCCTCACTTTGCTCCCTCTCTGGTCGATCTATCTCCGTGGCTGTTGATGGATCCGCCTCTCCCTTTTCCTCCACAAGCAGTGGTGTCCCTCAAGGTGCTAAACTGTCTCCTACACATTTTCTACTTTTCATCAACGATTTTCTTTCTTCTACAAATAACCATATGTACTCATATGCTGACGACTTAACACTGTATTCCTTTACATCCTTCAAATCTGCTCCTTCTCTCACTCGATCTGCATCTTGTCTCGACCCAACTTCCTCAATAAACTCAAGACTTGGACAGAATATTTCTGTGGGGTACACGAAATCTAGTGAAGTTTAATGCCTCCAAGACCCAGTTTCTGCCCACCTCACTATCGACAATTCCTCACAAAATTCCTCTTTCCTTTGACGGATCTGTAGTTACACCTTCATACTCAATGAACATAACTGGTGTTGTTGTAACCTCCACACCATCTTCGAAATCCCACATTACGGAAATAGCTAAGTCTGCCTCTAAGAAACTGGAAGTCCTGATTAGAGGTCGAAATTTTCTTTCTTCCGAACAATTGCTCCGCTTTGTACAAAAAAAAATATGTCTTTGTATGGAGTACTGCTCTCGCATCTAGGGTGGTTCTAGCTCTGCATCCTTGCTTGACAGAGCCGAGTCGTAAGCGGTCCGACTTATATACTCTCCCAGGCTAACTTCAAACTTGGCCAACTTGCCCTACGCCGCAATGTTAGTTTACTTTCATTCTTATAGAGGAAATACTTGGGTTTTTGCTCCAGGGGTGTTAGTTACCTGGTTGTGTTCAGAACACAGGTATGGATGCCACCAGGTCCATAAACCTTGCCTGTGTTCAAAGAGAGAAGCTCTCTTTCGACAGTTCGAGAAGAGATTACAAGGAGGGGCATAGGATTAGTGAGAGGAGCATCAGGGAGAGAAGGAATGTTAGAGTCATCCAAGGTAGATTTTGAAGTGAAACGAGAACCAAAAAGAGTTGCTCTGTCTACGGGAGAGACAGCTATAGTATCGTTAGAACGGAAAAGTGAAGGAAAGGTAAAGCAACAAATGTTGTCAGTGATACCCTTGGCTAAAAATCAGAAAGACCTGTCAGTGGATGACGAGGGACGGTTATTCCACGTCCTATGAAGAAAAGACGCTTTGCCTCACGGATGACACACTTTTAATGACTACGGGTAGTGATAAATGCTGAATGGAGAGTTTCCCCAAGCCCGATATGCCTGTCCCGTTGCACGAATGGCCTCAGATCAGGAACGGTTGAACTATGAATTGGAGGAAATGGTCGTCTTGAAGGAAGACGGGACAAATGCTTCCATTCCTGCTGCAACAACCTCATGCTATGCGTTTGGCGGAGACAGAAGCATCACCACATAAGAAGCAGTAATTTACCCAGGGGAAGTCAAAAAAGAACTTTTCTGAGCAATGCCAGTCAGCTTTGTTGAGGTGCCAATTTTTACGTTTAAAAGGGGCTGCTGGAGGGGGAGGTGCCGTTAGAATAGATAAATTTATGAGAGTGTGGGAAGATGAACCTATTGGGAACAAGATTATGAGCTACAGCGCGAAGGATTGGAGGCGAAAAACAAATCCAGAATATTAGAAAAGTGGTCACAAAGGTAGGGTGG
>NC_092227.1:57581118-57781118 GCF_036320965.1 Panulirus ornatus | reverse complement strand
ATATATACACATGCACATATTCATACATTCTGCCTTCATCCAGTCCAGTCGCCATCCCGCAACACATGAAGTGGCACCCCCCTACCCCCGGCATGTGTGCGAGGTAGCACTAGCAAAAGGCAACAAAGGCCACATTCGTTCACACTCAGTCTCTAGCTGTCATGTATAATGCACCGAAACCACAGCTCCCTTTCCACATCCAGGCCCCACAGAACTTTCCATGGTTTACCCCAGACGCTTCACATGCCCTGGTTCAATCCATTGACAGCACGTCGACCCCGGAATACTACATCGTTCCACTTCACTCTATTCCTTGTACGCCTTTCACCCTCCTGCATGTTCAGGCACCGATCACTCACAATCTTTTTCACTCCATCTTTCCACCTCCAATTTGGTCTCCCACTTCTCCTCGTTTCCTCCACCTCTGACACATATATCCTCTTCGTCAATCTTTCCTCACTCATTCTCTTCATGTGACCAAACCATTTCAAAACACCCTCTTCTGCTCTCTCCTTCTTTTGGAAAGTTAAATACGAGAGGGGAGGATTTCCAGCCCCCGCTCACTCTCCTTTTAGTCGCCTTCTTCGACACGCAGGGAATACGTGGGAGGTATTCTCTCCCCCCTATCCCTAGGGATATATATATTACATATATAGAAAAAACAGGATCTGTATGTGAGAATTAGGGGCCTGGGAGTTGATATCGTCCCTGACCTGTCATCAGAGTCTCACATTAGGAGAATAGCTAGAGAGACATAATGTCATATATCACATTAGCATTCAAGTGTAGGGACGGGTAAACAGTAATGTTCACATCCTACCTCAGTTCAAAGTTAGATCATACTTCTCAAGTTTCACTACCGCACCTTGAAGAGGCACGAAGAGCTACTAGAGCAGGTCCAAAGAAGGGCAACAAAGATAGTACCCGATTTAATAAAGCTAAGGTACACGGAAAGGCTAGAATCCTTGAATTTGCCTACAATAGAACAGAGGTGTGAAGGAAGACGTGATAACTACTCATTTTTAAATTTCTTAACTATTCTAACGACGTTGACAGAACACTTCTTTGAAAGATGTAGGGATAGAGTAACCACAGAACATAACACGAAACAAAACAAGAAACTTAGTAGGAAAGATGCAAAGAAATGCATCAACAGCATATGAGTGGCGGGCGAATGGAATAAACTGATGACGGACGGGGTCAGTGCAGACAGCATACAGAAGTTCAAAAGGTTGTATGACGACAGAGAACATAAAATGTACGATAACTTCCCGTCCAGCATAAATAGAACATTACAAGCACGTGATAATTTCCTTACGAGCGCAAAGACAGCGAGATATTCATGATGATAAATACATAAACGTCGTAGACTTTCCACCCATACAGAAATATGCTGAAGGAGCCACTGGAAAAGGGCCAGAGAAGCAAAGGATGTTGCCAGAATGACGTGTGGTAAGAGCTTTGAAGAGATGAGAGGAGGTCTTGCTCTACCTATGTTTGGAGAAAGATGAGTATGGGGAAACAAGATAACTACATATATATTCCTACAAGGCCATGACGACCTGGAGATAGAACAGTTCTTTGAAGAAAGAAAAGTCCAGAACAAGAGGGCACACCTGGAAGCGAGGCAGGGGAAATGTGTTGAGTAATGTAAAGAAGTGATTCTACAGCAACAGCTGTGGACTTGTGTACAAAGTTCACCCAAGACGAAATAAATGTAGGTCGCAGTGAACTGTCAAGACTTTACGTAATAAGAATACAAGATTAAGTGGTGGGGTCCATCAGTGTAAAGCTCCCTCACCATGTGACAAAAAAGTAACTAATAGGTTACAACACACAAGCATACAAACAGGTAACAACACATACACATAAACATATTACATCATATAACCCAAAGATCTCTTTTCCAGGGGTTCTCGCAAATCCAAGTCTGCGCTACAATAAGCAGCAGGGAAAGGATGGACTCCTCTAGGATGAGAAGTTCTTCTACAAGATTGTTCTCCGATGATGCAACCTCGCTGAAGGCGATTTTTCATTCGCAGTGTAACCACAAGCAGGGGAAGTTAAAGGAAAAGCTCAGAGATTCTGAACCTGTATAGGCTCAGCTCAAGATGATGTTCAGGTCCTTAAGTATCTAATGGTCAAGACCCTCATTTTTTATCATTCAAAACAACACAGATTTGAGTGTCCCTTGCGAGATACCCGCTCGCTAAGGGGAGTAGATTATTGGAGGCTGCTAGGGAGTTATGTGGCACTGCGTGTATAGGCTATGGAAAGAGAGGTACGGCAGGGGACATGAAGGATCTAAGACAGTTGGTGAAGAAAATGGGAGTTTGAAAGAAGCGGATTCTCCGGGATAATAGCTATGACTGGTGAGCACAGAGTGAAGAATAGAAAGACCTTAATAAAAAGTGAAAGAGATGGTATACGAAAATAAAGTAAACGAATGAGAAGTTAAAAGATAATAAACTGTTAAGGTTGGAGGCATACAAGTGTTTCGGAGGAAGTAAATAAATGTGTTAGGAGACTGGTATGTGGAAAAACCGAGAGTGTATTAGAAAGGCGTGAGAGAACAATAGTGACAAAAATGATGCTTGTAAGTCATGCACAGAGTAACTTAGAGAAATGATCGGAAAGGATAGCGACATGGGTGTCTAACGGTGCTGCTGGGCTGGAGGCAAGGAGAGGAGGGATTAGCTATGGACGAGAGGGAGACTTTACAAAGGATGAAATAAACAGCAGAAAATCTCATGAATAAAGGAAAACCTGATGAAATGATGACCAGTGGAGGTGACACTGTTGCCGTGAGGACCAGGAAAGTGTGCCTCGAAGCTGGAAAACATGTCAGGTGCCTGATGACTGGACTACGAAGATAATAATCCCAGTGTATACAGCAGAAGGGAGTTGCAATGATTTTCAGAAGTACAGAGGAATAATAAGCATCACGAGAATAGTTGGCAAGGTGTACGACACACGTGCCTGATCGCGTGGATAGGGGCAAGCGAACATCATCCTGGTGAAGAACAAGGTGACAGGTGTAGGATCAGAACAAGGTGGACGTCAGCGTCTCCACACAGACAAGCAGTAGGTAAAAATCTCGAGGGTAAGGTGTGGGTGGTGTGGGTACCTTTTAAGGCATGTGGTAAAGAGAATATGATACAGCTCAACTCCCACGTGGTTCGCATGAAAAAAAAACAACGGTAGAACGCTATATATAAGGAGCTTTTATAAGAGAATTAGAGCATCTGCAGGCAGGTGGTAGCAAGAGCGAGTGGTCAGGCATAAATGTGGCAGTGCGTCGAGGTTGTCTGATGTCTGATGGTGGTGGTTATTTAACGCTCTTATGGATGAGCCATTGTGTTAGGAGCAATGGGGTGACTGCGGTGCGATACTTAACCATGGAGGACCATGAAGGAACACAGCTGCTGTATGCAGATGATGCTGTGTTGTTACGTAATCACAGGCAGAAGAGTTGGAGAGAATGACAGGCCACTTCTGTGTTGCATGTTGGAGGAGATGCTGAGGGACTGCAAATATAAAACTACGACGCTAGTTTTTATAGCGATGGGAGGCTGATATTCTACTATCAGTCGGCATGATGAAGAACTGTTTGTGGATAAATTCAAGTGTGTGCTAGTGAGGGAAACCTGGATCTGACGTAGAGTCATGGATAGGAAAGAAATTAAGGGGTACACCAAGAAGTCTGGTCAATGGGAAAGCAAGCTAGGGTGTGCAATAAGCTTCTTTGAAGGAGCGTGTCTTATAAAACTGATTTATGAAAGCGAAACCCTATTGTACACAGAGGTAAGGAAGGTAAGAAATAAGAGCAGCAGATATGGATAAGTTGTCGATGTATCGTGGGAATCAGGTAGATAAAAAGCATAAACGATGATATAAAAAAGCGAGAAAAAGTCACAGGCAACTTTTTCCAGTCCACTTATTCCCATAAAATTCGCATGGTATTATCTTCTGCACCCCCTACTGCGTGGTATTTCCTTGTCAGCTCTTCCCTATCGACGTTGGGCCAGAGAGACAGGTGGGTGGTGAGGTGCCTTCTGCTTTACTATCTTGTCTACGCTATTCTCTGGGCAACACAAGAGATAACCTCCTTACGGACTAACATATCTCCTGTTATCTGTCCTTCTTCAGGTGCCACATCGGGTAGCGGAAGTGATGATTGGTGGGCAAATAAGGAAGAAAAGATCTTATGAGAAATACTAAGGACAACAAACATGGGAGGTATATTATCTGGAACTGAGCAAACAAAAATGATGACGTAAATGGCTACATTTGGGGCATCACTAAAGTATATGTACAGGTCACATTCTGAAGAAAGTGTAACGGCTAGGTAGTGTTGGGACTGATAGAGAAACATGTCTATCATGAGCTTGGCAGAAGCCAGGAAGATGACAAGAAAAAAATCAAAGATGTTAAAAAACTGGGGTAAAACCGAGACCAGGGATCAGGACACATGCAAGGGCAAAGGAGAGCAATCAAGAACATCAGTATCATTGGGCGAGTCATTTTAAAAGCAGTTTATGTGAACACAAATGAAATAGCAATTTACAAGACAAATAAAACGTTTAGAGACAGCTGAGAAAATCGATGCGAATTTCCGAGACGGAAGAGTGAAAAGTAGACAGACTTGAAGCAGATTTCTGAATACAAGTACAGCAGCAAGGGAGGGAGGGAGCGGGAGGAGGCAAGGAATAACAAAGCGGAGGAGGCGGTCTGACCTCTCTACTGCAAGACAAGCTACAGCCTCCGTGACCACTGGCGGAACGACGGTCCCTCCACGTAGTAAATGATGGGAAAAATCTACGAGTGGAGGAAAACTGCTTTAGTGTTCGACGGAGTACATTTCTCTGGTGAGGTTCGATGAACTTGACTAAGTATTCCAGAGGATATGATCAAATCATAATCAGGATGTTGCATGAGGCAGCATGACAGATGTTGCGGGAGGCAGCATGACAGATGTTGCGGGAGGCAGCATGACAGATGTTGCAGGGGGCAGCATGACAGATGTTGCAGAAGGCAGCATGAAAGATGTTGCGGGAGGCAGCATGACAGACGTTGCATGAGTCAGTATGACAGATGTTGCAGGAAGCAGTATGACAAATGTTGCAGGAAGCAGTATGACAGATGTTGCAGGAGGCAGTATGACATGTTGCAGGAAGCAGCAAGACAGATGTTGTAGGAGGCAGCATGACGAGCCCTGTTTGGTGATGGGGAAAGTTCTGATGATGGGGAAGTTCAACAATGCGACATCGATCAGCATAACCTAGATACACATGGGGGAGGAGAAACATGGAGGTATAAAGTGCCGGTACCAGAATACATTCCGGGTAATCGCTTGGATCAATTATGGGGTTGTGCGCCTTCAACACCAGATCTTATTTTCACATACATCAACACACATGTATAAAAACAGCAACAATGGAGACCCACTTGGGGTAAGCGATCAGACAGAAACAGAGGAGATACGTGAGCAGATGTGGCTAAGCGTGTGTGCGAAACCTCCTCGTTGCTTGTGTAAGTACGTAATCACAAATAGGTCATTACACACAAAGTCCCACACACTCAGAGAAAGAGTGAGCGAGTCTAGTGAGGGATAAGAGGGAAGTTTACGATAGAGAGGGAAGTGACCTAGGAAGGAGTGTCTTATAACCAGGTTAGCTAAAACTCGCCTCCAGTAAATGGTGTGATGGATGAACCGTCCGTCAATATCAAGGACTCCGGGAACAGCAATCGAACCCTCAGATGCGATCTGCTGCACGATGCAAAATGAAACCCGTGGTGTCAGGTCAGATGTCTGGTGCGCGGCAAACAGAATTAATGTAATGTTCCCGTGAATGATGGTGGAGTTTGGGGGAGCATCAGACTTCATTACGAGATGATGTGGTACGTGGGAGGTGATCCAAGAACTCTACATCATTCATCACAAGCCACAAGGTTGGAAACCCTCTATGAACTCCACATCATCATATCATCATCATCATCATCTACAATTCAAACCCAGACACTGACCCAATCAATGTCGGCCATCACATGTAAACCGGTCTAATTTCCAATTTGCCTTTCTTGTTCGAACCCGGAATTACCTCCAGGTTCTACCCACTTAACCTCGGGGGAAAAACCGTGATTGAATAAAAAAAATTTTGTTTACAAAGATATGCAGTTAAAAGTAAGATATGAAACGATACGCCTTTCTATAGCCACTGTCATAAGCCCTCATGGTAGATGAAGTATACAACAGTAACACAGGGGGAATTTGAAACTAGAATTACCGTATAATTCTGTTACTTCAGCTGCTAAATGGAAAGGGATTTAATGTAATTCTTAACTATGAAAAGTAAAGCAAGAATGATCCTTAACGTATCTACAAAGCCGGGAGTACAATCTGGCAACGATGAATACAGAATTTATCACTTGAAGAAAACAGATGAGCAGATTTTCAACAAATGAATATAATTCTTCTTGAAGAGAATATTCCCCAGAAATACACACACAGACCCATAACAAAAGTGTCCATAACACAAGCGTATCAAAGTACAGTCAGTGTGGCTCAGTCGGGACTGGAAAAACTGTGCACAGTAAGGCAGTCGATTTGATATGTGCCGATAACCCCAGCAAATTCACTGTGCACCCCCATGCCCACCCTTGAGCGGTAGCGCAAATGGATTACAGGGGTTACAAAGGGTCTTAGTCAGACCCCAGTTTGGGTTAAGACATAAATTGTAACAAAGTCGATTCATATTAAGATGTCTCATTACATACATTACATAGATCCATATGGTAAGGTTTTCCCACAAGATGCAGAAAGTGGAGACGAACTTAATACATCAGGCATCTCGCTATTACCAATAAGGCGTTGCGAAATGTCTTGCTGGGTTTGTTTAGGCGGAGAGCATCAGCGCCACAGTGTAGATAATAGTAATGTACCGCAACAGCTCCAGCGTCTCTCGGTCAACACACTTGAGACAAGTTTTTATCCGTCTCGATGATTAATTGTTTTGTTTAAGGCGATGATGCTCCAGCTACTGTGTGAAACTTATACCCGGGGCATATTTACCACAACAAACACATGGAGATGATGATGGTTACGACAGCATTCCTCAAGATGAAGCATCAGTCATCTTACTGAGTCCCCCTCCCTGCCACCGGAAAAGATGGCACAAGTCCAGACAAAGTTCTCGACAACCTGTTCTTGTTTATGTCACTCCCATACCTCGTTCAGACACCTCCCCAAATCTCTGACAGATGTTCCCCTGACAGAGCCTAGTAAAACAATTTCTGTATCTCATATCACATCGAAATCTGTCTGATGGCATCGCCCTCATATTTATTAACTCTCGGTTCTTTGAAGACTTCAAAGTAATGTTGCGTGACAACAATGTTTCATGTCTCGTCTGTCTCCCCTAAACAAAATGGTCTCGCATTCCTAAGCAAAAAAAAAAAAAAGTCACGTCATAATATATCTAACGTTCGCTCACTAATAATCAAGAAGAAACACTTGGCAGCTTGACCTGCACACGATTCTTAAATCAGGGTCTAAGGATTAATTCTGGCAGCTGTCCCGACACAGAAAACATTAGCGGACAGACTTCGACAAGACCGAATGATGGAACTGTTCAGGAGTATACTAGGCCTCCCTTAAGCTGATGTCGGGTGTTCGTCGTCACCTTATGGTATTCTCTCCATGGTCCCATGGAAAGAGGTTTCCAAGAACTGCATTAAACCTACAGCCATCAATCACACATATCTGGCTCGTGGAGCTTCTATAGAAGTGACCCAAGTATATGCTCATGGTTCTATTCTGTGTTCCAAGTAAATACTCATAGTATCTTTCCTGTGGCCCAAGAAAATGCTTAGTGTCTTTTATCTGACCCAAGTTAATGTTCAACGTTCCTTGTCTGTGACCCAAGTAAAAGGTCTTTCCTGTGACCGAGAGGCAATCTCTCTCTCCTGCAGAACGTTAACACTAATGGTATACCTTCCTGGGTGTTCAGTTATGATAGTGTGTCATACAGGGAACTGCTGGAGCTGCGGGTACTTCCACCTGACACCTCGATCTCAACGTAACAACCCAGTGAGCATGACGGAAAGGCCCTCCTAGCACGAGAGTACGGATCTTGTGCATAACGGTGCGACCTTTCAGCACGACAGTACGACTCTTGTGCGTGATGGAACGACCCTTATGGACGACAGTTTGACCCCTCAGCAAAATGGTACGACCATCGGGCACGACAATAACTTGGTGTATAATGGCAAGTAAGGTCAAAATTCAGTGTATCACAGCTACGGGTCGTGTTCAAGAGACATTTCTTTGCGTTCAAAGACATGCAGGAAACAGATGGAAACAGATGAAAGTTGCTGAATAACTCTGAGCCAAAACGAGAACTCCGCATGGTACATAAACTGGGTACGCTAAAGAGTCATCTGCTCCACCAACTACAGCTAAATGGCATTACACACCTCTGCAACCACTCACCTTCCTCCCTATCTACTCGCACACACACGTTACTCCCTGTAAGAAAACACCTCACTACTTCTAAAAGGTACTCAACACTGCACCATCAAAGCCTATGATTCATAACAACCAGGTATGGATAAGAAGCCAAGCACGGCAGAAATTGTGTTTGATTCTCCAAGCGTGAGCCTAGCACGGATTCTTGTTCCCAGCCGCACATGGAACTTGACTATAATAACCATGCCACACGGGGTGGGTGAAGGCACTGCCGAGCCACTGCTGCAGTCATTCACCAGTGAAAGAAAGACCGGGAGATTAACAGTGACACCTAACCCAACGCCACGCGTTAGTGTTGTCAACACACACATTATCCGGCTGCGTGTCACTGCAGACTGGAGATAATAAGAGACCAGCAGGAGACGTCATTATCTTGTCCATGTGATCTACGACCTGATCAGCTGCTGTACACGAAGTCCTCCCACCGTAACCAGATTTCTTATTTCCATTTTTGTATGTCCATTATCTTACAATGCTCACACACACACACACACACACACACACACACACACACACACACACACACACACACACACACACATATTTATGTTTATATTATCCCTGGGGATTGGGGAGTAAGAATACATCCCACGTATTCCCTGCGTGACGAAGAAGGCGACTAAAAGGGGAGGGAGCGGGGGGCTGGAAATCCTCCCCTCTCGTTTTTAGTTTTCCCAAAGAAGGAACAGAGAAGGGGGCCAAGTGAAGATATTCCCTCAAAGGCTCAGTTCTCTGTTCTTGACGCTACCTCGCTAACGCGGAAAATGGCGAATAGTATGCAGAAAAAAAAAGATATATATATATATATATATATATATATATATATATATATATATATATATATATATATATATATATATATATATATTAGAAAGGATCAATTTTGCGCGTGATCAAGATATTCCTATGAGTCCACAGGGAAAATGAAACACGATAAGTTCCCAAGTGCACTTTCGTGTAATCATCACATCATCATGGGAGACACAAGAGAGAAATATAAGTCAGTTGATATACATCAAAGAGACGAAGCTAGGACGCCATTTAGTAAACATGTGATTGTCCATGGACAATCATGTGTTTACCATGTTTACCAAATGGCGTCCTAGCTTCGTCTCTTCAATGTATATCAACTGACTTATATTTGTCTCTTGAGTCTCCCCTGATGATGTGATTATTACACGAAAGTGCACTTGGGAACTTATCGTGTTTCACTTTCCCCGTGGACTCATAGGAATATATATATATATATATATATATATATATATATATATATATATATATATATATATATATATATATATATATTACCCATGGACCTCCTTCTAAGAAAGATTCCTTAGGAACGGAATTCATAATCTCGGATCCTTACTGAGGTTTCCAATATATTACAGCGACACCAAGCACGTTCACTATGTTCACAGGTGACAATACAGATCTATCCACAAAAAAAAAAAAAAAATGAACGGCTGCTCTGAGGTTTTAGAATGGATGATGATGGAGAAAACTTGGGTTTCAAAGGCGGTACACTGAATCAGGTTGCATCTGGCCCAGTAGGAAATTCATTTTCTCGAGCTTTAATATCAGTTTGTCTCTGCAAAAAGAAAAAAGAAAAAAAACTGCTATATAGTTCTGGGTAGCCTTGTGAGTAATCAAAAACATTTCTTTCACACATCAGTTGTTCCTTCCTGATAATGGTCATTTCTGACTGTTAACTGAAGCTTGACCGATTCTCGTGTCTCAGTTATCCCTTCCGTTTTGTATCTCTGTATTCCATTGCTCTACTGTGTGTGTGTGTGTGTGTGTGTGTGTGTGTGGTGTGTGTGTGTGTGTGTGTGTGTGTGTGTAACTAGCTACGTACACTGTACAGGGAGGGAGTTTTACTTCGTGATGGCTCCCATCTCCTGAACCTTCTCAACCACCACACAATTTCATAAACTTGTGTATGCTGACCACATTTATTACCACTTCCTCACTCAGCGTTCACGACGTGTTCATGCGTCAACGTTGCACCTGTAGTCTGAGGCAAGTTAACTGTCTTGACTGGCTGCCTTCAGTGAAATCCGGGTACATTCCAGGCCAGATGGGTCGACCTCGCCGATAACAACAATCGGGTGAGCGCAGCCTCGAAGTACAACGCGTTGGGCTCCTTAAGAATCATACAGGACTGCTGACAGGAGTAGGTTTGACATGCCTAGACCTCCTGTTGTGAGGGGTCCACTATCGTCTACCTGCTCTGGTCCCTGAGCTAAGGACCTAAAAGGGCACAAAACGTTACTGTCACCTGCTTCATGAGATAATTACATGGGACCAGTCGCGGCGCCCTGTCAAGGCCATCTGCGGAAACCTGTCCTGGCTGAGCACACACAAGCTTTCCCCAGAGAGAGGTCACACACTCCCCACAGGGAGCGCTACAGGTCACGTTATAGAGGTATGCAGTAACGTGCCAACGCCAGTCCTGACCCAGCCACCTTCCTGATCAGACCTACACAAGCAGGCTGGTACACTCTACCTACAGTCACTACCTAACATGTCTAGTCATAGCTATAAAAGGAACGAGTTTTGCTACAGCAAAGGATTCACTTTGTCCCATATCCAGGGATCTACAGTTGACAACGTCGTGCCAGACATTTCCCAACTCAACATGTGTGTGTGTGTGTGTGTGTGTGTGTGTGTGTGTGTGTGTGTGTGTGTGTGTGTGTGTGTGTGTGTGTCACTTATGTCAAAAAAGGGGTAAAATCAAACAGGGCCTATGTGGACCCCACTGATAACATGAATGAAAAATCAATGCCAGTTAAAAAGAGTCAAAGCATTCCATCGCCCTACGCACATCCCCCTCCCTTTAATTTCATAAGCCATTCAAAAAAAAAAAAAAGTTTTCCCTGATATATACGGAAATTTCTCTCTAATACCTGTCACTATCCACTCACGCGTGGATGATCTGGCCTTCTGATCCTTCTTTCCCTCATCATTCGTAAATGTGGTGAGTATGGCGTGTGACTGTCTGGCATTAGTGGAGGAGTCATATTGACGTAAGGCAGCCACAGAGGTGGAAAACAGAGGATAAGACGAGAGAGGAAAACAACAATGCAATGGTGTAGTCATGAAGCAGATAAATGAATAATCATGGAAGGACATGGGAAGGCCAGATAACAGACGACCTGATGGTCTATGACAATGTTAACTGCTGCAAGACGGTAATAGTATCCTGTCGCCTTAAATCTATATAGACGGGAGTAGAATGGTAAATCAGACGGGTGTACAGGGGGGGGCCACAGCAAGGGAAAGTGTGGCTGTGGTCATGACTTTAAGGGAAAACACCATATCCAGAAGTATATCTATGTAAACGATCTTAAGTCTTCTTACATGATGTTGTGCATCAAGACACACACACACAGGAAGGGAAGAAAAATGTTCTGGTACAGTCCTGCTTACCTGTGTAAGGGCAATGACCACTGTGATGGGTGATGTCAATACAGAAGCTACGGGACCCAACAGTGAGAGCAATGTTGTGGGAACAAGAGGCATACCTGGGGAAAAATCAAACAAAATAAGTCTGTTATATTGTATTAGGAAATTGTAAAACAGTCTTTCAGACATAAATCAGTTGATATATACTGACTGTATCCGTCCAGATGACAAGCAAAGGTTAGATTATATGCATTCAAAAATAGTAGACTGTAGAACTGTGTTCATAAACAATAGATTGTGGAACTGTGTTCATAAACAGTAGACTGGAACCGTGTTCATAAACAGTAAACAGTGGAACTGTGTTCATAAACAGGAGACTGTGGAACTGTGTTCATAAACAGGAGACTGTGGAACTGTGTTCATAAACAGGAGACTGTGGAACTATGTCAATTAACAATAGACTGTGGAACTGTGTTCATAAACAGGAGACTGTGGCACTGTGTTAATTAACAGTAGACTGTGGAACTAAGTGATGGACATCAACCACTCGTGGGGGATGGTACAACCCTTGGGTACGAAGGCCTAGCTTTTGACCTCACCCTCAAGGGTAAGGTGCGGTTGTCATGTGGGATATTCAGCCAACCTATGTTGAGAGCACGACTTAAAAGAGTTATACCATGAGGTCAGTCGAGTGAAGGATTTGGAGACGAGGCAGACAGAATATGTCGACTGCTGATGAAAGTATAGCAAAGTTTCTAACAAATGAAGATTAAGATACTGACGATAATAACGGAGAAATATTCAAAGACGAGTATGGGCGGTATGTACACAAGCTGAGGAGGCTGGTGTGTGCTGTGCTGTAGTGGTGCAAAAGACGACCCAACATATACTCCTATTCGCCACCTCCCACATTAGCGAGGCAGCGCCAAGAACAGAGGACTGAGCCTCCGGGAATATCCTCACTTGGCCCCCTTCTTTGTTCCCCCTCTTGGAAAATTAAAAACTAGAGGGGAGGATTTCCAGCCCCGCTCCCTCCCCTTTTAGTCGCCTTCTACGAGGCTGTCCGCTGTTCTTAACGCTACCTCGCTAACGCGGGAAATGGCGAATATGTATGAAAAAAGAAAAAAAAAAATATATATATATATATATATATATATATATATATATATATATATATATATCCCCCCTGGGGATAGGGGATTAAGAATACTTCCCACGTATTCCCTGCGTGTCGTAGAAGGCGACTAAAAGGGGAGGGAGCGGGGGGCTGGAAATCCTCCCCTCTCTGTTTTTTTTTTTTTTGTTTTTTTTTTTTTTTCCAAAAGAAGGAACAGAGAATTCGGCCAGGTGAGGGTATTCCCTCAAAGGCCCAGTCCTCTGTTCTTAACGCTACCTCGCTAATGCGGGAAATGGCGAATAGTTTGAAAGAAAAGAAAGAAATATATATATATATATATATATATATATATATATATATATATATATATATATATATATATATATATATATATTCCTTTCTTAACCACAGGGAAATGAAACACTTGGTTACCAAATGGCGTCCTAAGTCTCTTTGTTGTATATCAACTGACTTATATTTCATTCTGTATCTCCCCTGATGATGTGGTCATTACACGAAAGTGCAAGAGGGAATTATCGAGTTTCATTTCCTTCTGGTTAAGAAAGGAATTTAGTTGATCACGCGTTCAACTGTGATCTCTTCCAATATATATATATATATATATATATATATATATATATATATATATATATATATAGACAAAAAAAAAATAAATAGTGGAGATGAAGGCCATGGACTATGACTGACATCGTAATGTACGACAAGATGTGGATATCTAAAAGACTGAAATGTCGTTGGCGGATAGTGCAGTCTGGGACCAGATATATTCGTGGATGACAATCGTCCATGCCAGATCAAATGAAAGTTTGGGAGTGACATCATGAAGTAACAAAAGTAGGAGGATGGGTAAACAATGATGACAGCAGCGAAGACCGTGCAGACCACAGTAATCGGGAAGATGTGAGCGATGACAGGTGAGGGGAACGCACGACCACTCAGCGAACACTGTGCTGGCGAACAACTGCTGCTACTGACACAGGGACCCTCTTACGACGCCTACATCAACCGCTGGACAAATAAGTATCAAAATGCTACAAATCTTTACCTCATTACCACAAATGGCATGTCTTAACGGTTCACTGGTCACCGAGAGCGAAAATTTGGGTAGCCAACATATTGGGTTGAAGAAGGGCGTTGTCATGTGGGTCAGGTCTTATGCAAGTGATGGCCAAAACATCTTGGAAAATAAGAATATTGTTTCTGTACATTTTGTGAATAAATCCACTTACTTTACTCCCACTCTCTAGGCCGCATACACATACACCTCTAAAGCAATCATAAAACATATATACACATGTCCATGTGCAGTAAAACAGACATTTACAAATGAAACCGCTCATAATCCATGCAAGAAACACGTTTGATAATACATATAGAAATAATGAATGGTAAAGGTATGAACCTCATAAGTATACTATTTCCTCCCGTAATATATATATATATATATATATATATATATATATATATATATATATATATATATATATTCTTTTTTTTTTTTTTTTTGCTTTGTCGCTGTCTCCCGCGTTTGCGAGGTAGCGCAAAGAAACAGACGAAAGAAATGGCCCAACCCACCCCCATACACATGTATATACGTACACGTCCACACACGCAAATATACATACCTATACATCTCAACGTATACATATATATACACACACAGACATATACATATATACACATGTACATAATTCATACTGTCTGCCTTTATTCTATCCAATCGCCACCTCGCCACACATATATATTTATTTTATTTATCTATTTTGCTTCGTCGCTGTCTCCCGCGTTTGCGAGATAGCATATATATATATATATATATATATATATATATATATATATATATATATATATATATATATATATATATATATATATATCTTTTTCTTTCATACTATTCGCCTTTTCCCGCGTCAGCGAGGTAGTGTTAAGAACAGAGGACTGGGCCTTTGAGGGAATATCCTCACCTGGCCCCCTTTTCTGTTTCTTCTTTTGGAAAATTAAAAAAAAAAAAAAAAAAGAGGGGGAGGATTTTCAGCCACCCGCTCCCTTCCTTTTTAGTCGCCTTCTACGACCCGCAGGGAATACGCGGGAAGTATTCTTTCTCCCCTATCCCTAGGAATTACATATATATATATATATATATATATATATATATATATACCTGGGGATAAGGGAAAAAACTCTTACCACGTGCTCCCTGCGTGCCGTAGAAGGCGACTAAAAGAGGTGTGTGTGTGTGTGTGTGTGTGTGTGTGTGTGTGTGGGGGGGGGGGGGGGGGGGTCTGAAAATCCTCCCTCTAGTTTTTACTTTTCCAAATGAAGAAACTGAGAGCGGGGCCATGTGAGGAGTTTTCCCTCAAAGACTCGGTCATCTGCTCATGAACGCTACCACCCTAACGCGGAAAATGGCGAGTATGTATAAAAATGAATAAATAAATATATATATATATATATATATATATATATATATATATATATATATATATCACGCACACACACACACACACACACATGAACAGAAGCAGTCATAAGAGAAGCAGTAAGCGAGGAGGATTGCATTAACTTGCAAGCGGACCTCGGCTGACACCGAAGTTGGTCTGATACATGGCTGAGGAAATCTAACCCGAGTAAATGTACAGTAATGAGGCTGGGACACAGTGGAAGGCCTTGACGTGATAGTATCATCTAGGAATAAGCACTCGGCAGAATCCTTGTGTGTGTGTGAAGGACTTGGGGGTTGATATCGTCCCCGACCTGTGTCGCCAGAGTTCCACATTAGGAGCACAGTGAAGGAGACATATTGTCCGCTGGCAGATATCAGAACAGCATTCAAGTATATGGGTAAGGTAATGTTCAGCAAGCTGTTTATGTCTTGCATAAGATCGAAATTAGAATATGCTCTCTCACCGCACCTAAAGAAACACAAAGAGCTACTAAAGAAGGTCCAGAGGAGGGCAACAAAGAGTGAAGGGAAGTAAGCAAAGTGAGTGGGGTGACCTAATCACAACCTTTAAGCTTTTAAACCAGACTGATGACGCTAACACTCAACACCTCTTGAGAAGAAATAAGGATAGAACACCCCCGAGGACATGTCATGGCATTAAGCAAGCAGCTTGTTGAGAAAAAAAATGTAAAGATGTACTTTCATACCACGAGAATACTGGGGGGGTGGAGTGTGGGGTGGAAGGGGCACGAAATAAAGGCCTTTGGACTCTGTCCCCCAAACCCCTCTCCTTCTCCCGTATTCTCATGCTATAAAAGGACAATGGATAGATGATCATCTCTGTGGAAGGGAATTAAAGACGCATGTCAGATCAGCCTTCTCAAATGGGTTTGAATTCACCAGCGGAATCCCGCAGAATTCTACCTAAGGACCATTTATTCCTCTCGATAAATGCTAATGACGTGCCAGAAGATATGGACTCTTGCCTGAATGTTTTTGATACGTTAAGAGAGAAGTGTAAAGTGTGGAGGATTAAATCAACTGACAAGGGGATTTCTGACAAACTCCTGAGTTGGTCTGATGCATGGTTGATGATGTTCTTCCCGAGTGCATGTTGATGGATCACAGCGAGAGATGATGACCTTGATAGAATAGGCATTAAGTAGGAAATAAGCTGCAGGAATATGTGTGTGGGATAAAGACTTGGGAGTCACTATAGTCCCTAACCTTTAGCTACAGATCCACCTTAGGAGAACAGCTATGGAGACCAAGTGTCTGTTAACAAATATCAAAACTGCATTCAGTTTCATGGATAAGGAAATATTTAGCAAGCTGTTCACGTCTTACGCACCAAACTAGAGTATACTTCTAACTTTTAATCATCGCACCTAAAGAAGCACAAAGAGCCAACAGAAAACGTCCAGAAAAGCTGATACCAATATCAGCGGCGCTGAGTTACAGGGAAAGGCCAGAGGCCTTATATTAGCCCCACCTAGGAAGAAAGTGGAGTAAAAAGTGACCTGATTACAACCTTTAAGTTTTAACAAGATACTGACGATTGACAAAGTGGGAGTTCTTCGAGACAAGTAGGCATGGAACAACCAGGTATATAATTATACAGAAACTTGAGAAAGATGTGAAGAAGCATTTTCATCGTATGAGAGTTGTGGATGAATGAAAGAAATGGACGAAGGCATGGTATATGCAGACGGCATACAGAAATTCAAAAGTTGAACGACAGTAGAGAATGTTCAAGAGATGAGGCCAAACGGATGTAAACGTCCTTCCCCATTCAGTATATTCAATTATACATAGGTATTCACACACACACACACACACACACACACACACTATATCATAAACGTATGTGACAAATTTACAATAAATTATCAAATAATCCGATTAAAGAGCACAGAGGGAAGAGTTATTGATGAAGCATGGAAAACCTAAGTCCACTGTTAACTGTTAGGGATGGCCAAGATGTCCTATAATACATCAAAATTAATCAGGCATATATGAAAACCCATGAAAGAGCCAGACCCACACAGAGCTCATGAACCAGATGGCATCTTACCATTTGTATTCAATGAGTGGGTGGAGTCCCTTGACAAACCACTAGTGAAGATAAGATCTCCTTTGACGAGGGCAACGCTCCAGCAGAATGGAAGAGCCGCTGTAGCACCAATGCCACTTGTGACGCCAATATATACTAAGAGAACAGAGAAGCAGACCAGAGCTGGAAGGCAGTGTTGTTGAGTAACGAGGTTGGCCTCTAAGATACTGGACACAAGCTACTTACCTGGAAGACAACATGGATTTAAAAGGAAGAGATCCTGCACGTCGAATCTGTTGGGTTCCTGTGAAACAGAGGGACTGAGGCTCTCAAGTATTCCATTCTTAATTATTTAGAGCAAATCGATATCCACCCCATACGCATTCCAGATGGTCACTACCACTCTTCTAAAACACTAAAATTGTTTTCCACCCGCCATCACTCGTGCTACGGATATAGAATCTTTCCCCAGTTGGTTCATTTCAACATGCTCTTGTCTATGCATCTTTATAAACTGCACCATCACCTTTTTTATGTCTTTGCTGAGAGTGTAGAAGAGGTTGTTGTTGCAGGAATGGAAGATTACACCACTCTTCTTTCAGTCCATTGCTCTGCAGGTCTTGTAAGGAAGTGATTTAGGCAAGGCACCTGGCATAGTGGACTACGAAAGAATCTTCTTCCTACTCGCATTCAACTTTCATCTCTGTTCTAAAGCAATGCAAGTATGTTACCTCCGAGACGATGCGTTCTTTTATGCAATGAAGTCCGACAACCTCTCCTCTTCGTCCACTGATACTGTTATGGCCTTGTGGTCTTTCACCAAAAGCATCTCAAGCAACGTCTGTCGCACCACCTTTCCTTCGCTCTTCCTCTCTGACTACCATACCTGTCTCTCCCATTATCAAATGAACTCTTCTAAATTTTGTTTTCTCTTCTAACTTCACGCTGACCACAACACAGAATATAGAGACTATCAATAATAGTGGGCAGGGAGATGGAGCAGCAGCAGTTTCCGGGACTAACATAGCCAGGGCATAACGAATGATGCATAGGGAAAAAGACATCTTAGGTCATTGAAACAGAAACACGGATTCAAGTGAAAAAAAAGTACAGAGAATAAAGTAGAGAGAATAATATGTATACTTAGAGAAACAGGACAGTGAGGGATGTTTCTGCTCCAGTAAATGCAAGGAGTTAAAAAAAAAAAAAAGTGTAAAGGATCAGTGTTTGTTGGCAAGAGAATGATTTCAGGGATTTCGGATTTCCAGAAACATGGAGGATGACGAGTCAATGCTGATGGATTCATTAGAAAGGTATGTGGCACTGAAATTTGGTAGAGCAGTGAAGCAAGAGGCTGACAGGCGTAATTCACTTTAAGAATTATTGAAGGAAGGGAAAATGTTCAAGAAGGAAGAAACATAGATCAAAGAGCAGGTCATCATACCCCTAATTTGTACCGTCAAGCTCAGGGAATCCATCTTTGTTGTTCACTAGTTACAGCACTTGGCTTCTTTGTACTGACTACCGTTGATCGATCCTAATATTACTGATACTGTTATCTAATTGCTTATCAGAATTTATAATTAGTTTCTCAACTTATGATTCGACTGGCAGTTTGCTTCACTGTCCAGCACCCTGACTGACCAAGTACCTTAAAACAATGTTTTCCCCCTCACGCTTCTCATTTACTGCTACCGAGAATATTTCTTCTTCCCACACAGGTACTCAGGAGCTGAGGACGCACACACACTACAGAAGCCAGCGGCCGCTCAGACAGCTCATGTTAACCAAGGCACTCTGTCACAACACCCTATAAACTCCACCTCCTACTGTACAAATATCATCTCCAGTGATTTTCCTTCGCTTCCACTTTACTAGTTTCATCCGCCACATTTCACTTTTCCCTGCCGCTACGTGCGACTTTCTCTCCCCCTCATACCACTGATTTATACCATAATGCTTACCCACGAAAAAAGAAAACGATCGAATTTTCCAATTTTCGCTACTGGAACGTACGAAATCGACTGCAGCGCGCGCGTATGTGATTACGGGGAGAGAGTTTTACGTTTCGTGTTGGCCCGTCTCTTGACCAAGTATATATGTACCATGTCTTTGCTCACGTGTACACACACACACACACACACACACACACACACACACACACACACTAGCCTCTGTGTGTGTGTGTGTGTGTGTGTGTGTGTGTGTGTAATCATTTACCTATTCATAATTACGTATTTAAACGGAACGGTGAGGAGTTCAGTACATGTGGGGCCCCATATCTTGAACCTTCCCTACTCCTATGCAGTTTCTCAAACGTCTGTGTGGTGTCCACATACACAGTCTTAAAACTTAGCTTATTCCATTCATCCACGATCCTTATCCTATGAAAGCATCTTTTCTTACAAGTTTCTTCTTTAATTTCACGTTTTGACCTCTGGTTGTTCTATCCTTGCATCTTTCGAAAAATCACACACAATTAACGTCATCTAACTGGTTTAAAATTATGAAGATGATCAAGTCACCCTTTACTCTTCTTTTTTCCATGGCGAACAAATTCCAAGGCCTCTAAAACTATCCATGTAACTCTGCTCTCTTAATCTGATACTATCTTTGTGGTTTACCCTAAAGTAGGAAGTGAACAACTGGCTGAATACTTCCTTATGCATGTACTAGAATGCAGTTGTAATATCTGCCAGCAGACAATTTGTCTCCTTTACTATTCTCCTACTGGGGGACTCTGGCGACAGGTAGGAACTATGTCAACTAACTCACACATACACGTTTATAATAGATATCAAAATTTTGATATAACCGTCACACTCCTTCGTTAGATTGTCAATTACCAGCGACAACGATCAATATAGCGAAGTTCCTAGTTGCACCATCAGAGAACATTGTTACGAAACGAACTCTTTTCCAGATTAACGCTTTTTTTTCTTTCGTTAATGAACCCATGCTTTCTCTGTAGTCATAGCCCCTCGTCTTGCACTTAAACGTATAGTTCGTCTAAATGTATAGGTCATCATTAGTGCGAATCTGATATAGTCAAAACTGTCGAATTATAACTTTTGTGACAGCAGCGACAGTTTGCCCAAGGAAACATTCAAAGAAAGACGCATTTTCTGAATTCTCTTCAGACCACCACCACCACCACCACGTGTGGAACTTCTACTGAAGACACAACACCAGCTAATAATAAAACTAAACTAGGAGGCGTGGACTGGAACAGCAGGTTGGGTCTCCTCACTGCGTTCCAAAGGTTAAGTCTCTAAACATAGGACAGAAAATCCCCTCATTCCCCACTTGCAATATCTGGCATGTTATCTAATCACGTGTATACATCATAACAATAATCACTGGGTGTTTTTAAGCAAAGAACGCCAAGCTTAACCATATTAGTAACGCTTGAAATAAAAAAGAGGATCAATTCGCAATTCTTGGAGAAACAGACGATGACGCAAATATGTCAGTTTCTTCAATTTATTTAGGTAGCCGGCAGCTGTGCTCGCTAAGGATCTCTGCTATGTTCTCCAGCCATACATGTCAGAAAGTGAAAGCATGACGTAGCACTATAGCAACGTTTACCTGTATCAATTAGAGAATTCTACCGTCAAACGCATCATTTTTTCTTCCTTAAAGTATCAAATTATTGGCTTTCTTTTTTTATTTTGTTTTAGTGAAATAATTTAGGTATGACAGCATTAAGGCAAAGAGCGGCCTAGCAAGATGAAAAAGTATACAGATGCAAAATTTTTCGGGGTAGGTAGTTATTTCCAGGCCTGAGGAGCTGGTAGCTACGTGACCACGACGGTACGTGGAACGGCCTGTAAACTGCTACTAGCCGATGACATAAACTGTCACCAGCTGACGATATCAACTGTTACCGGCCGACGATTTAAACTGTTATCAGCCGACGATATTAACTGTTACCGGCCGACGATTTAAGTAGCTGCCAGCCGATAATATAAACTGTTACCACCCGACGGTATAAACTGTTACCAGCAGACGGTATAAACTGTTACCAGCAGACGAACCCCTATGCTGAAGGCACACACGGATTACCGGAAGGGATATCAACCATGAAAAACTGCTGTGACCTGGTCACCATACACTGCGGGGGTTACGTTCAATACATTATCTGGTGAATTAGATCGTTCATGTTTCCTTTCCCACCCATCCCTTACCCCAACCAAAAGAAAAAAAAAATTAAATTACATCTGCATGAATCTCTGAAACCATCGAAATATCGGCAAAAAAAAAAAAAAAAGAATTTCTGCATATTCGCTCAAAAAAAAACTCGCCTGATGAATAAGATGCAGAATAAGAATGTTCACTGTTTACATGGAGAAAAAAAATAGAAAAAACAAAAAGAATAACGGTAACAAAAAAATTAAAAAAAAAAATAACCTTGCTCACGTGAATAAAGAAAAAAAAAAACCATTCTCAGGTGGTTACTTTGAGAAATATATATATACTCATAAGGATACCAAAAACTTAATGTCAAAGGTCACTCAGATGAAGAACCACACTCCGCAGGGATAACAAGGAAAACAACTAAACGCACATAGAGAACACGAACAAGAGCAGTAATCAGGCGAAACATAAGAACATCACCTGCCACTTTGAAAACTACTGAACTACAAACAGTAAACAGCATGGGAAACAGTGTTGGTTAACCAACAGATACAAAATTGAAAAAAAAAAAAAAAAAAGGAAACAGACATACACACATGGAGCACAGATCTGTATTTGAAAAAGTTCAACCATAAGATCAGTTCAGGTCGAGCAGTGAAGACTTGGGAAGATCACAAGCAAGCAACGACCGTTGCCATAGTGACCTTACTTCCCCACACCACTTCTGTACCGGGTTCATTTCTGTTTCTCATCCCTCTGTAGCGGGAAGTGTCACCTCTCATCACATGTGATACATAATGGTAACACTGTGGGAAGAATCAAGCGTAATAGTGGTTTCGAATCAACTTTCAGATGATGGAATCAGGGGGTTTTCTAGCCCTTAAGTACACACTAACATGAAAACACGTGAGACCTTTGGTATATAGGGGTAAACCATGGAAAGTTCTGTGGGGCCTGGATGTGGAAGGGAGCTGTGGTTTCGGGCATTACTGCATGACAGCTAGAGACTGGGTGTGAACGAATGGGGCCTTTGTTGTCTTTTCCTAGCGCTACCTCGCACACATGAGGGGGGGAGGGGGATGTTATTCCATGTGTGGCGAGGTGGCGATGAGAATAAATAAAGGCAGATAGTGTGAATTGTGTGCATGTGTAAATATGTATGTGTCTGTGTGTGTATATATATGTGTACATTGAGATGTATAGGTATGTATATTTGCGTGTGTGGACGTGTATGTATATACATGTGCATGGCGGTGGGTTAGGCCATTTCTTTCGTCTGTTTCCTTGCGCTACCTCGCAAACGCGGGAAACAGCGACAAAGCAAAATGAAAATAAATAAAACATATATATATATATATATATATATATATATATATATATATATATATAGTCTATCCCTGGGGATGGGGGAGAAAGAATACTTCCCACGTATTCCCTGCGTGTCGTAGAAGGCGACTAAAAGGGAAGGGAGCGGGGGGCTGGAAATCCTCCCCTCTTTTTTTTTTTTTTTCCAGAGGAAGGAACGGAGAAGGGGGCCGGGTGGGGATATTCCCTCGGGGGCCCAGTCCTCTGTTCTTGGCGCTACCTTGCTAACGCGGGAAATGGCGAATAGTATGAAAGAAAGAAAAGATATATATATATAAATATATATATATATATATAAAATATATATATATATATATATATATATATATATATATATATATATATATATATAAACTTATTACTAAGGATGTAAGATGGTGGTTTATTATTAGTTCTGGTGTTGCCATCAGAGGTCGTTACTTTAGGGCGTCTCCCACGCCCAGCCCAGGCCGGCCACGCGCCGCTACATCCCGCGCTGTTATCACGTCATATTAAGCTCCCGAACTGACCTTAAGCTGCACGTCAACACTAACGAAGCTGACCTTTTTCCTCTTTTTCCTTTTTCCTTATACTGCTCTAGTTAGTAAACTCTATATGCAATACAATGGACCTGCAACATCCGATAGGGCACACACTTCCAAATCAATATTTTTACAACAGTCAGTAGCCAGTTACGAGACGACGCAATTGTTGATTTTTGAAGAAACCTTTTCCCTCTCTCAAGCTAAGCTGTGCGCACTGGAGAGCGCTTGTTAACATGAGAATGAAAGCAGTCTTAACCCTTAAGCCAGAGCACATCCCCAAGGGTTGGTCCTCTTTCACCACATGCAATATCTAAGAAATCAACCAACGTTCATTTGGAGAGAATCAACAACCAGACTGCCATACACCCTGACCTATGACGTCATGAAGGCGTTAATGCTGGTGGCGCCACCTGCCCACAAACCCTCCCTCACCAGTCACCACCACTGCGCCTCGGGCATCTTTCTGTCACGACTCGAGTTAATTCCTCGGAAGGCCATAGAAGAGAAATGAAGAGCAAGAAATAGATTTTCATAAAGCTCTACGTCTTGTGGAGAAATGGTTTTTCATACCGTACACCTTACATAACCTCCAGACAGCCTGAGGGTCCAGAAGGAAAAGTCCGAAACGACCTTCACAAGAATCTGATCTTCGTCCTGTTGATGTTGTCTGGCAATATACGTTTCTGTCAGGGAGGCGTCCAGTCATGCACGTCTCAGACTGTATCCAAACAATATATATACCTTGGTTTAATGAAGAACGAAAACAAATATCATTGACCAAAAAGTACCCGGTCATCTCCTGTAATGACAGTATTCTTGAGCCCCATACATGGTGACATTAATGAAGGAGTTATTAAGTGTAAAGCTGAATTAGATGTCAAAAAAGAAGAACGAGAGTTGAGCATGAATAACACCAAAGATATCTGGGAAGGTTTTAAAGTTGTTATCCACTCATAAACCAATATCAGAACTTATCAGAAGTTGCAGAAAAATTATTTGATAACTGAAGACATTCTCCTTCACGTTTAACACAGCGGATAAAGGTGAGGAAACTGAAAGTGAAAACAAGAACTTACGTCATCAGACTCAGTATCATCAATGAACACTGGAACAAATGGACCCGATGGTGTGTTGTCAAGGGTCTTCAGGACGTGTTCATGAAACCCGTCTCCAGGATGTATACCACTATATATATACATATATATATATATATATATATATATATATATATATATATATATATATATATATATATATATATATATGTGTGTGTGTGTGTATGTGGGTGGGTTGGGCCATTCTTTCGTCTGTTTCCTTGCGCTACCTTGCTAACGCGGGAGACAGTGACAAAGCAAAATAATAAATAAATAATAAATATATATATATATATATATATATATATATATATATATATATATATATATATATATATATATATAAGTGATAAGCATAGCCCCAAAGCATGGAAAACTGGCATCATTATTCATGTGCCAAAGAAATTGTTCCAAAAGTAGTATGATGTTCGTGCGATCCCTTCAACCCTCACTTCCATTCAAGGACCTAGACCGAGTGGGTTATTTAAGAACAGTTGAGCAGATAACCTCTCAATGTGCAGGTCAAATTCCAGTTGCCCTACGTTCAGGAAAGGATGCCAAATCTACATGTATTAAACGTATGGTGCTAATAATTACAAATACTAATTAATTCCCCAGAATTCTATTCACCGACTTCTTGTTTTGCTTTCAGCACAATCAAACCACTTCTGCCTATTCGAAATCAGTCTGATTCTTGGAATATCATTTCATTCATGTACATCTGTCCTGAATTTCTTCACTGGTTGACGCTATTCTGCTGGTGGTGCGAACAAAACTGCCAAGACATAAACACAGGCTTGTCCGTTATTCATCCTCCACAAATGGACTCTGGTCCCACTCAGATCACTGCTGTGTGTTCAGATACTCCGATTACACTGCTATCTTAGGCCTCATATCTGACAATGATGAATTATCTTATCAAATAAGAAGAAAACTATCATGTGGTGGGATAACAACAATCTTGTACTCAGTGTAAACAAAACAACTCAAATTTGACTTCTGAAAGTGTTATACGTCTTAGACACCAGCTACTGTACATGACGGGTCTGCAGTGCGAGCTGATTAGTTTAAAAACTCGGATCCCATCATTAATGGCAAATTATCCTGGTCTTGTCATCTAAAGTGTCCAAATTTCCTCGAAGGGTGAATTTTCGGTGATTTCCTAAAACATTTAATATTAAGAACATTTTACTTTACCTGTTCTAAACGTCTGTAGTTAAAAGTATTGCTCTGTTTAACATACTACTCACTGGTCTGACTTTGATGAACCATCACAGAGAATACATGAGGAAACTGCAGAGCAGTTGAAGGAATTAAAGGTTCCATTTATTACTGCCACTGAAATCCGTTATCTCAGGACAAGTTTACACAAATTCAGAAATGTATGAGTGACGATCAAAATCATACACTGTAACATTATTCTGTATTGCTGAATTCAGGGAAAATACCGAGGGAGTGTCAGTTACAGGCTATCCTTCACACCACATTACATCGTGTGGTATACCACTGTGTCACAAGCAGTCCACATATATGTCGTAACATAGTATCCAACGAATGTAACCTAACGTATTGTACCGAATGTACAATATCAAACGAATGTAATATAACGTATTGTACTGAATGTACAACATCCAACAAATGTAACATAACGTATTGTATTGAATCTTCAATTATGTTTTCTAGTTAAAGACTTGTGAGATGTCAACTGTAATACAAATTCCGAAAGTCTAATAAAATATCTATCTATCTGTCTATCCATCTATTCATCTATCTTTTTTTTCTTCTTTTTTGCGTTGGAGGCTCCGTCACGGACAAAGTCATCATCAAGGCCGGACTTTAATACAAAGAGGTTAATGAAAGGCAAAAAGAAGAGGGTTAATGAAAGGGGAAAAGAAGAAAGGATAAGTATTCATAAAATTTGGAAGAAATGAAAAAACTGAATTTTTAAAAGTGTCAGGTCACATTAATGGGAAATACGCGAAACGGTAGAGTGCCACTTCTTCGAGGTGTAGGGAAAGAAACAGTTATCAAAACGGCCCACCCTTGAGTTGTCATCGGTCACACAGTAATCATATGACGCAGCAGCTTGCCGAGTATTGCGTGGTTTAGCCAGTGGTGGGGGCACACAAGCAGCCAGCTCTCGGGAGCAAAATCTAAGACGCAAATATCTATAAATCTATCTATCGTTCCCTGCTGAAGGTGACATAACCAGAGTCACACGAGGGAGGTGATGCAGGGCTCAGCAAGAGCATCACCTTAAAGAACGATGTGTGACAAATGCCAGAGATCCCTCTTGATACCCTCATCTAATGACAGATTCCTAATGACCGCCAAGGTACAACATAAACTGCTCCGTGATGGATGAATAACCTAATATTCTTCTGTGTAACTTTCTGTGAACTTTCGCATAACTGTATTGAGATATGTTTAGTGTTAAATATGCCTTGTATCTAGCGTGAACTATGTGTGCGAGTAAATCTTAACTCAAGAAAGAGAACCTTCAAAATTTAGTACATTCATTATTCTAGACACGTCATGAAATTCTTTATACTCCAAACGCCTACTAGGAACACTGTGTTTACAATGGAAAAGCTGAGGTCACTATGCCTTCCTCCAACTGTTTGTTCTCTATCTCTCGTTACTCCCTTCAAATATTTCAGATTTAGAGGCATAGTCTTTGGCAGTATCTTAGTTCCGTTATATTTCTTTAACTTGATCATATTTTTATGGTTTCTATTTTGATTTCTCACTGGTTCCTCCACTCCTTAACTATTTCCAATGTGCGAGTTAGTTAATCGATCACCCTACCCTTACGCTGCGCTCCTACATACTCGGATCCATCATAATTATCATCATGGAACATCTTGCAGGCTGACAAGGTCAGAATTGTTTTCGTCACCCAATAATTACCTCTCTTGTGCGTGTGTGCAGCTATTTGCGATTAACTACCAGTTCGTACAGGGAGGGAGTCTTGCGCTCATGGAAACCCACCTCACGGCTCTTTAGTCATTACAGTCTCTTGAACTATAATACTGTACTATACCATACAATATTATACGATAATACACTACCTCTTCAACTAAGAGTGAAGTCGAATGTCCTATCCATATAAAAGTTTTTCTCACATTAGTTCTGACTCGCCACTTCTTCAGCCTCCTGATATATGCCATCTAGTTTACGTATTCCATCACAATACAAATAAAAACTGTGTCTTGTCAACATCTTCAAGTTCATCAATAAACTTAAAAGTTGTCAACCCGTCTGTCGTTGTCCTCTATGACTGGTTCTCTCTCCAAGTTTGCTTCTATTGTTCGTGTTTAGTTTTTCTGTGCTTCTTCTTTGGACCCTCCACCCACCACCCCACGAGCAAGCGTGGAGACAAAACTTTTGCGGCATATTCTATTTTGGGTCTAATACATGTCTTACGTCCTTCTCTGAACTCCTTTTTGCCCACATGTCTGTAAACAGGTCTCGGGTTCATTAGAATGTGAATTACTACTTCCTTGGCGGTGATCCAAATGAAGTTTTAACGTGACAGACCGGGTACTACATCTACACATAAATCCTTCTCAGAGGAAGACTCCTGGAACCTAGGTAACGCAAGATAATGACGTGTGTCTATAAACAACAACATTACTGAAAACTACAACTATGAAGAATTATACAGATACAAAAACTAACGGTGCTTACTGTCTCTCTCTAGCGTCAGGAACAAAGGAATAATGCCTTCACTTGCACACATCAAACTTCCACTTGCCATGCATACTACACTGACACCAGAGACTGCTATCCACAGCCCAGCAAGACAGACTAGTCCATGTTTTTTCTTGATCATTTCAAAACGCCATGTTCGCCCCATAGACAGCACGTCGCCCCAACTTATTTTATCCAGTACATGCTTCTCGCCCTCCTGACTGCTCAGGTCGCAGTACCCCAAAGGCTCCTTCACTTCATCCCTCCATCTCATCCTGTGTTTCACCATCACCCTCACTTTTAACACATTGGACACAAATCCTCATTATCAATCTCTCTTCACTCATCCTCTCCATATATTCCGGAAGCTTCAAAAAAAATCTTGAAAGTGAAAAATACTCCAAAAGGAGAAACCTACCGGAAACTGTGCAGGGCTACTCGCTATATTTACGTATATGAATAAAAATGTTTAATGAAATAAACAATTACATAATATGATATTTCTGAGAACAACTGAAGAGACCCAAAGAATATGTTTTACAGAGTTATACTGGCTTTTATATGAACTACTTAGCCGCCTCTACCAATCCTTTTGGTAGTCGACTGAAAAAAGTACAGGCTCAGAATTCCTTATTTCCAAGACTTTGAAGGGATTTACAGAACACTTGGGACTGAAATATTTCTATGAATTTTGTATTCTTAAGAGGAGCTACACCACCTTTCCTGCGGTCCCTTTACAGAAACTATGAATGATTATTCCTTAAACGAGTTTGAAAATTGTTTATCACTATAAATAACATTTTACAACGAAATCCGCCTCGCTCCCCGTATTGTCTACAAACATTTCATCTCCAACACATCCACCCTCCTCCGTACAACCCTATCTACAGCCCATGCCTCATCCATATAATACTTTTGGGTCTATCATATCTTTAAACATATCCATTTTTGCCCTCCATGACATTCTCTCTTTCCACACATTCTTCAGCGCTCCAATAACCTTAGACCCCTCACCCACTCTTTGACTCGCTTCATTGGTTCCATGTCCATTCCAAGGTGCCTAACACTCTACACTTCCTCCAAGTTTTCTCCATTCAAAGCAGCACCCCAACTAACCTGTCCCTTTACCCTGCGATACTTTATTAATACCTTTGCTTTTATTCATATTCATTCTCGACCTCCTCCTTTCACACACTCTTACAGACTCAGTCACCAGCTTCTACAGCTTCTCACTCGAATCTGCCATCAGTACTGTATCATCAGCAAACAACAACACACTCACTTCCCAGGACCCCTCATCCCCATAGACTGCATACTCGCCCCTCTTTCCAAGACTCTCACACTTACCTCCCTTATCTTCCCATACATAAACAGATTAAACAACCATGGTGACATCGCACACCCCTGCCGCAGACCAACCTTCATTTGGAACTATTCACTCTCCTCTTTTCCTATTCGTACATATGCAGAGCACAGAACCACCCTTCTCCTGCTTTTGATTAACATTACCCAAGTCTTGAAACAAGATTGGCTTTCAGAAGGAAATGAGCGATCCGGTAGGTCAAAGAAAAGCATTTGCTTCCCTCTCAGACTATCGAAACTTCTTAAAAGAGTTCTAAAGTCTCCCAAGACACTAGACGTTTTTCTTAACGAGGGCCAGCTTAAAGTTAAATGGCTCTTCTCTCCTGGGGGTAGAAAGAGCAAGTATGCAATATAAAGAGAGGGCAAACCAGTCTCCCTATGGATTGACGGCCGACGCAAACTTGCCATGGGCAGTCTAGCAATCTGTTTAGAAACAAAGTCACATAAGTGCTGAGAAAGAAAGGACTTACAGTCTAATGGCCAGCAGACATCTACCAAAGTAGACCCATTATATATATAAAAAAAAATTCCGGTATCTACAGGACTACGACCTGGAATACATCCAAAGCGACATAAAAAGTTATTCAAAGTGACCAGTGTTTTCAAATTCCTGAATCACACGCATAATATCTAGTCTGATTCAGTACATATGGCTCAAAGTGCTTGCCAACAAACTGCACCTGCGCATCCCACATCTCTGCTCTCTTGCCAGACGTATTATGCAGTTACTGACCACACCAGAAGGGAATAAAGGAAACCTTCTGAACGCAGGATATGCCAAGCGAACTACCAAAAAAGCCTTCGCTGTTCTAAACATCGCCCAGCCACGCAAATGAAATGCGATCGCAGGATAAAACACAGCATGAACAACTGAACCGAAATACGACCTTCCCCTCGAACCTTTCTTTCTCACAGATCACAAAACATCTCAAGCACAAAAACAACCACTCAAAATCCTGACAAAAGCCAGTGAAGGCAATCAGCTCCGTGGTATGGGCTCTAGCTTGCTCATACCACAGTGAACTATAGCAACTCGGGAAAGTCAAAGGCACTCCACGATGCATCACCAAACACTCCGCAGACTAGGCATTCCCCACAATGGCTGGTACCTCGCAATTGGTCTTGAACCAGAAGGTTCAGTATGACTCACTAGACGAAAGCCGAGAGACGGTGGAAATGACATCCGATACTGACCCGCCCAGCGCGGGAGGTGGGCGCCCACATCCTCCCTCTGCCAATCTTGGCCATGCAACCCCATCATGACCCTGACCTCTCAGTCAGCAAACGCTCCGAGGTCGTCTAAGCAGGTCCCCTACTACATCGGAACTCAACCAGCCAACCTCAAAACCGCTCACCTCAGAATGTCAAACCCCTGAATTCTCAACTCTACGAGACTATGTATACCCGCGTTCAACCCTACTATAACAGGCCAGGGTAACAGTGCACAGCCCCGCTCCATTGGCTCAGCAATAATCTACACAACAAACAAGCAAAACCACAAACTACGGCAATCACGTATAATCTTCACCTTGCATATCTCTGTAATGAAAATGACTCAACGTGCAACAATGGACGAACACAAGTATTCGACCTAACAAACGCAAACGTGATGGAAAAACCAGACGTGATTCTGACAAACAACCCTGGTGTCTCAAACCACACACCAATCAAATGTCTCAAACCACGACCAATCAAAATCCCAGGATACACAACCTACCAACTCTACCACAGACGCCAATAACAGGCAGCAGAAGCCATAACCTTACAACACAAAATTCTGGATGATTTTCATTTCTCCGATACCTTATCGGTAAAAGTAATCATTTTAATGGGCCCAGTTGATACTGCAACAATCTATATCCCCACAAGACGTACACATCTAAAGTTGCCAGCTTACTGCAAGATCCTTAGGATATCAGAACCAGCCTGTATCATCGGTGGTCTTAACGCTACACACACACACAAACCTCGGACACCCTACAACAAACACCACAGGCAGAAAGAAAATAAAACCAAGATATGTAGACGCACAACACATGAGACCCAAATTTCCCAACCTTTACAGGTCACTCAGCTCTGACCACACCGGATATAATACTCGGAAATGGGAAAACCTGCAACAATATCCACATCAAGACACGGTGACCTCACAAGCAGTGATCATATTCCCATGGCAGTCATTATAGCAAGCCTCCCAAACCTTATCTATTATACCCGGTACACAAAGACAGGCTACTCAAGACAAAACCTCCATATCGACCTTGAGGGGAAGATAACCGTTGAAGTAGGCAAGGCACCGGACAGATGTGAGGAAAACATCGAAAAAGAGCAATCAGCTGCAATCCCTATCAACAAATACAACTCATTACCGTATCATCCATCCAATCAAGACATAACAGACACCAAATACTTCATCACCAAAGTTCTAGCCTACGTCAGCACCCAGGGGTGGACATATGATCTCAGCGAACGGTGTAAAGGCCTTTAACAGACCTCGATGGAGAAAGCTTCGGAACAGTACAGCAAGCACGGGGGGAGACACGTCCACCTCCCAAGCGGCGCAAAAATACAGTTCACCGAAAAGCATTCTGGCCTGGAGTCGGCGTGTGCAGCGAGATCCCACAGACAATATAAGAAATCTGAACAAAGTTGATGGTAATCAAGGTATGGCAACAGAATTCACGAACACATGGAACACAGTGTTAAGATTACACGTGAAGGAAACTGTGAAGATATAACCAAAATCATGAAATAGAATTAACCAACTGTCTGACTCAGAACATGGAAAGAACCATCCCACACACAACCAGACTATCCCCACAAAACTGCCTCTCAAGCACAATTAACCAGCTGGAACTGCCAACAGCCAACAAGAAAACCAAGAACACGGCCCAAGGGAAAAACAAACGAGAAAAGAGACAAAGCAGCAAGCTACCTCCAACCAGACACATTGAAAACAACAACTGTGACGCAAATCAATATGGTTTCCAAAGGGGTCAAAACACTACCTCTGCACTTTTAATCGAGACAAAAAATATCTTTCCAGAGGACAAGGAATAAATTGCACAGTTATACAAAGAGGTTTAAGCAGAATGTGGATTAACTCCCTACAATACAAACTAATACAGACAGGCATGCCAGGTATTAGGTAAAGACTTCTGTGTAACTTTCTGTAGCAACGCAAAGAAGTCATCAACAACTCTGCAACGTCACTTAACGGAGTCTCACGGGGCAGTGCTCGATTATCAACACTATTCAAAACATACACAGCTGACATTTCCCCACCGGCTGGTACCATGATCATGTACAACTACGCACATGACGACACGCAAATAAAAGTCTCGAACGACTTACTCCCACAACACACTCGTTTCATACAATCAGAGGCAACCACAACTAAACCAATTCGGAAAGGCTTGGAAGATGGAGCAATTGTAAAGAAACTTACGTTAATGGCACAAGAAAGAAAAAAAACAGACCCCAAAGGGCCTGGATAATCCTGTGTCACACCTTGACATCACGATGTCATATCAACAAGAGATCCTGACAAGGAAAAGTGGCCCTGAACAGTCTGCACAGATTCTAGAGCCTTCAGGAGAAACCAAAACTACACCTGGTGAAAGCCCTGATCATGTCTATCTTAACCTAATCACCCATACCAAACCCCTGATCATGTCTATCTTAACCTAATCACCCAAACCAAAGCCCTGATCATGTCTATCTTAACCTAATCACCCAAACCAAAGCCCTGATCATGTCTATCTTAACCTAATCACCCAAACCAAACCCCTGATCATGTCTATCTTAATCTAATCACCCAAACCAGAGCCCTGATCATGTCTATCTTAACCTAATCACCCAAACCAAAGCCCTGATCATGTCTATCTTAACCTAATCACCCAAACCAGAGCCCTGATCATGTCTATCTTAACCTAATCACCCAAACCAGAGCCCTGATCATGTCTATCTTAACCTAATCATCCAAACCAGAGCCCTGATCATGCCTATCTTAACCTAATCACCCAAACCAAAGCCCTGATCATGTCTATCTTAACCTAATCACCCAAACCAAAGCCCTGATCATGTCTATCTTAACCTAATCACCCAAACCAAAGCCTTGATCATGTCTATCTTAACCTAATCACCCATACCAAAGCCCTGATCATGTCTATCTTAACCTAATCACCCAAACCAGAGCCCTGATCATGTCTATCTTAACCTGATCACCCAAACCAAAGCCCTGATCATGTCTATCTTAACCTAATCACCCATACCAAAGCCCTGATCATGTCTATCTTAACCTAATCACCCAAACCAAAGCCCTGATCATGTCTATCTTAACCTAATCACCCAAACCAAAGCCCTGATCATGTCTATCTTAACCTAATCACCCATACCAAAGTTCCTCGCCTCCAAATCACGCACAATGAAGTTAAAGAGGATACAAAATAAGGCTCTACAATTCTTGACAAATGAAATATACCTTTACAGTGAAACACCCAAGAACACCATGAAAGACTAAAGATAAATCCAGTTGGTTGATATCCAAGAGAAACGGGACAGATAGTATGGAAGAGAGTTGAAGACAACGATGACAAAATGTAGACATTTCCAACACTTCCAAAATGTAGACATTTCCAACACTTCCAGAAGAGTACAAACATGGAACACCCTTAGTTCCCTCGGGGCCCCACAACACTTTTAGAGGCTCCAGCCATCCACCGGCGTACACCAGGAACTGCATACAACGTAACTGCATACATATCCACACTCTGCTGAGGGTATATACACAAGGCGCACAGAAAACGCTGCCACAAAATCCACCACTTACATAACACATCTCATCATACACCTACACACACGCTCTGGTAACCAGACCTAACCACAAACGTAGGGAGAGGTTTTGGGTACTCAGAGCTGCGGTTGGCCCCAACCCTCAGTCTGGGGCTAGTGTCAGAATAGTAAAAATGATGACCATCATTGACATCCGTTCTATGACTGAATACGCTGCGCCCTTACTTGCTCTAACGCCTGAGAAGAGGCTTGTAAGGCTCGACGAAATAGAAAATGAAGCTATGAGATTCATTTGTGGCTGCCCTACAGCAACAAAAATCCCAAACATGAGGAAAGAGCTTGGTCTGCCTAATACGAGAGGTAGAATAACTGAAATCAGTCTTCTTACTGAGATCCGGACGCTCAGACAAAACACATCCCAATCGATGTGAAGAAGCCTTCCAAACCTTCTTTTCAGGTGGGAGACATCCATCCAGATGGGTTACTACAGCTGGGAATAGGCTTGAAATGTATGATATTCATGAACTTTACCATAAGAGACAACAATCGCACAATCCTGCCACATTGGGAAATCAACTTTTTTTGTTATAACTAATCCCACATTCCTCCCAAAACCTCTACTCAGGTAACAGCCTGAGTTTGTGTTGCGAGTAAATAATGACGCTCATTACCAAACTAAAACCATGACCACTGACAATAATCCCCCACATCCTATATATATATATATATATATATATATATATATATATATATATATATATATATATATATATTCCTATGAGTCCACGGGGAAAATGAAACACGATAAGTTCCCAAGTGCACTTTCGTGTAATAATAACATCATCAGGGGAGACAGAAGAGAGAAATATAAGTCAGTTGATATACATCGAAGACACGTACTCAAGTTTTTTACGGTAACCTAGGACTCGGGGCGATACCTGGGTCTCCTCAATCCACACAGAAGTATTTGTTGTCTTATTGTAAGTGATTATATTGCATCATTAACAGCGTTGAACTCCGCATCCATCACCAGTTAATCTGAATCTGAAAGATCACCTGGGTTTAGAGAAGGAGAAGGACCTGTAGTGATTATTTTGACTATCAAAGAGAAAAATCTATATCCCCGAAGAAAAAAAATAATAAAATGCCATAGGAGACACTATTCGAACAGCTGACCAGCAAGCGTAACAACTCAGTGCAACTGACGTGGGTCGTCGTCAGCAGAAACTTAAGTACCTCAGACGAAAAAGCCTGACCAGGGGTCACAACGCCCGCGGTAGTTGGCGGGGACAAAGACTCACAAATGGGTCAAAACAGTGAAACTTGCGTTACCAGCTATCATTCAGACTTATACTTGTCGACTAGCACAAAAACCTCCTTTTTATGCAAAACGTAACCTAAGATTTACTTGGGAACACATGGAGAGGACAGATAACATGGAACCTGATGGTCCATAACGAGGCAAGCTGTTAATAAAGAAATCTAAATATACTAACAGAAAAAAGATAGCAAGGTAGAATGCACCTCCCCACCCACCTCTCCCTCCGGCTCAAATGCCAGCAAGAAAAAGAAAATAATACCATGCAGTCTACTGGGGTATGATGCTACCACAGAAATTCTATAAAGATATGAACTGGAAATAGTTTCTTATCAGACGCTGAACACACACTTCAGTTGGTTGCCCCGTGCTCACTCAGCAGACACCCACAACATCAACACACTTGTCGAGTGGAAGTGGTCGGCTTCTGAACGATACGGGAGCCTCACAGAAAAAGGAAGAAACTCTTGGGGCAAGAAGATAAAGTGTGGGGGGAGTAGCTGCCGTGGCCACTAGGTGATGCCTACTACTGTGTTACCTGACGGGCTGCAAGGCTGTCTCTCCACCTCACCCGGGATGTTCAGTTCTCTTCTCAGGAAGCCCATAGCCTAATCTGGGATCTTACATATCCCTTAAGATGGTATGGGAGGTCCTATACCCCCAGAACTGTGTCTGGGACCTTACCTTACCTTACGTATACCGAACAATGGTTTGAGAGGTCTTCTACCCCTTAAATCTAGGTCTGAGACCTTACCTTACGTATACCTTACGATAATCTGAGAGGTCTTCAGCCCCCCCTCCGCCCCCAGCTGGGTCTAGGACCTTACCTTACGATGACTTGAGAGATCATCTATCCCCACAGCAGAATCTGGGACGTTCCTTTACCTAACATTAACGTGATGATATTTTATGTGTATATTCGGTGATACGGTTCACATTTGGGGAAAATAATAGCCATCATACTGAAGCATCGGCCTTTGTGAACCACAATGGTGTCTGAGGGCATCACGCACAAAGCATACTCACGAATGTCAATTGTATACACGTTCTCTGTTATGGATCTCCTGCCGTCGTGGACAATGGTTCGGATGCAACCCACCTCAACCCCTTCACCTCCGCCACCGCCCGGAGGTTTCCCCTCCAGTGCCGGTATCACGGCCACAACCATACAGGGACTCCCCCCTACACGCAGTCCCACATGCTAATATTGACCAGCTCCCGCTGTTTGTTGATCGGTTCTTCCGCATACAACCCTGGGTCTGCACCACGGATCATACCGCTCCCCACGTCTCTGGCACAGCGCACGTATGGACACATTACATCTGGCTTTTTTCATAACCAGTACAAGCGGTGCTTCACCCCTTGTATTAATCATCAAAATCATTCAATTTTAACCTAACTATTCCATGACCCCGTTTGTCAAAGTCCTAGGAATACCCAATTGCATAATTTCCCATTCTTTAAAAGACCATGGAAGAGAATATGTCAATACAACACGTACGGTAAAAATCATGGTGAATCAAGCATAAGCTCTTGGTCCTGCCTGCCAGCATGTATGTGTTGGTTAAATATTGCCCCCCCCAGCCCCCGTCGGTGAGTGGCCTCGCCCACTGATACACATACGATCGGGCAAACAACGAGGGAATCCCACACATCACCTCCCTCCCCACCACCACCACCACGACTGAATCCATGGGATGAATTCCTCTGTTGACAGAACAAAATGGAGTTTGTGTTTTTTTTTTTAAACAGAATCTCAATATTTTCTTGATGTCTATCTACGTAGATATATAAACTATCTACGTACTTTTTGATAACAGAAGGCACGACAACAGGCAAAAGTATACCCCAGTCAAAACCATGAAATTTAAAGGGCAAATTACCAAGAGTTTACCAAAGAAAGAAGGACAGGAGGAGGAGGAATACTTTGAGCTCCTCAGGTGTTTGTATACCCGACTCTTTGAAAGTGGGAGCTTTCTAGAGAGAGAAATATGAAAGGAGTATAAAATCCACGGCTTTGTTTACGACGAACGACAGAGGTTCGACAAGGGCCAACCCTCCAGCGGTTGGTCTTCATAAAGGAACCAAAGGACAAAGCAGCCATTCTCACGTCATAGATCCAGGTCATAATAGTTGGAAAACAGGGAGAGAGCTTCGAAAAACAAGGGCGATTTAATACTTGTGCAACAAAGAGTAAAGGGACGACGCGGCAAATAAAAAAGGAATGTTTGATGATGAGTTGATATATATATATATATATATATATATATATATATATATATATATATATATATATATATATATATATATATATATATATATATTTCTACCATCGCTTTCCCTGCGTGTCGTAGAAGGCGACTAAAGGGGGTGGGAGCAGGGGGGCTGGAATCCCTCTCTCCTTGTATTTCAATCCAAAACGATAGAGCAGAAAGATGAGCCAAGCTGGGAGAGTGCTCATCTTCATCAAAGGCTCAGGATAGGGTGTGTAAATATGTGCGGATGAAACAAGATGAGAAGAAAGGAGACATTGTATGTTCAAGAAACAAAGCTCGAAGGCAAAGAGGAAGAATGGTTTGAAAATTGGAAATGTCTTTGTAGTAAAGTCAGGAGCTAAGAAAGGCTACCCCTTTCTTAGATGGTACTGTTGAAGTTGGAGTTGTGGGAGTGTGTCAAAGAGTGTAAGGAAGTGAGCCCTAGACTGATGTGGGTAAAAATGAAAATGGATGGCGAAAGATGGGTGATAATTAGTGCGTATGCACCTGGCCACGAGAAGATCATGAGAGGCAAGCGTTTCGGGAGCAGATGAGTGACCGTATTTGCAGTTTTGATGCAACGGACCAGGTATAGGTGCTGGGTGATTTAAATGTGAAGATAAGAGATGTAGCAGCTGAAGGTATAATTTGGAGGCATGAAGTATTCAGTAGAGTGAATGGAAATGATGAATGGTTTGCTGAGCTGTTTGCTGAAAAAGGACTGGTGACTGAGAATACCTGGTTTGAAAAAAGGGGCGTGCTCAAGTACACGTATGCAAGTTGCAGAGATAGTCAGCGGGCATTACTGGATTACATGCTATTTAAGAGACGTGTAAAACAGACTTGTGAATGTGTTGAGAGAGGCAGCTTGTGGGATATCGATCACTACCTTGTGGAGGCGAGGGTGAAGATTTGTAGAAGTTTTCGGAAAAGAGGAAACATTACGGAAGAGAAGAGAGAGGTAAGAGTACGCAAGTTTGGAAGACAGACTTGTGTAAAGAAATACCAGGAGAGAATGATTGTAGAATGGCAAAAAAAAAAAAAGGGGAGCAAACGAAGTGAGGGAAGTGGGTAGAGGATTGGAAAGTATTTAGGGAATCGGTGCTGGAATGTTGGGAGATGCACATGGCAAGTGTAAGGTGGGCAGATTAGAAAGAGTAGTACATGATGGGATGAAGAAATGAATTTGCTAGCGAGAGAGAAAAGAGAGGTATATGGGCAGTACTTACAGGGAAGGAATGCAAATGATTGGAAGAGATATAACAGACATTGGCAAAATGTCGTAAGGAAGGTGCAGGGGGTAAAAATGATGGTAAATATCAGTGAACTTTAGAATATACGAAAAAGAGCAAATGGGGAAAAGCAATGAAGGAGTAAATGGGGAAGGGGTAACAGCTAATGATGAAGTGAGAGACAGAGTGAGTATCTTTGAAGGCCGCCTTAATGTGTTTGATGACAGGGTGACAGATGTAGGGTGTTTGGATCCTGGTGGTATGCGAAGTGAGAGAAAACTGGAGAGTGTTTTAGTGAAGATAGAAGAAGCGGTAAAAGCCTTTCGGAAGATGATACGTGGCAAGGTGGCTTAGGTGGATGGTACTGCAGTTAAATTTCTTCAATAAGGGCGTTATTGTGTTGATGATTGGTTAATGAGATGTTTCACTGTTAATATGGATAATGGCGAGATGCCTGACTAAAGACGAAGTGCAAACCTTTAAAAAGGCAAGGGGGATAAAGGTGAGTGTTCAAATTACAAAGGTATGAGCTTGTCGAGTGTACTTTAAGTTAAATGGGAGAGTAGTGATTGAGAGTACGAGGGTATGTACAGTGCATCAGACTGGGGAAGAACAGTGTGGTTTCAGAGGTGGTAGAGGATGTGTGGATCAGGTGTTTGCTCTACAGAATGTGCGTGAGAATTACTTTGAGAAATAGAAGGATATTAAGTAGCATTCATGGATCTGGAAAAAGCATATGATAGGGTTGACAGAGATGCATTGCAAAAGGTCTTCAGGATATATGGTGCGACGGGAAAACTTTTAGAAGCAGTTTTTATCAAGGGCTTACTGTAAGGCATGTGTATGAGTAGGAAGAGAGGAGAGTGAATGGTTCCAAGTGAAGGTTGGTCTGCGTCGTTAGTGTGACGTCACCATATCTATCAAAGTTGTTTATGGATAGGGTGGTGAGGAAGGTAAATGCGAGATTCTCAGAGAGAGAGGGGCAAGTATGCAGTTAGTAGAGGATGAGGGAGCTGGGAAATTAGTCAATTGTCCACTGATGATACAACACTAGTGGCTGACGTTACTTGACTGATGACACATCAGCAGCTGTAGTACTTGACTAACATCATCTGACTTATGACAAGTGCAGCAGCTGAAAGACCCGGCTGACGTCAAATGACTTATGACACAAGCAGCATCTATAATACCTGGCTAACATCACCTTACTTATGACACATGCAGCAGTGAAATCTAAATACCTGGCTGACGCAACTTGACTTATGACATATGCATTAGGTGTAATATCTGGCTGACATCACCTGACATAACACATGCAGCTGCTGTAATACCTGACTGACATCATCTGACCTCTGACGCAGGCAGCAGCTGCAACATCTGGCTGACATCACCTGACTTATGACAATGCAGTATCATTACTACCTGGGGGGGAGGGAAACTCTGCAGTTGTAATACCTGGCTGACATCATTACCAGACACGACACATGCATCAGGTGTGACCACCGTCCGCAGTGAGTACGTTCTCAGGGGGGGTGAGGGAGCACAAGATGCCGCTAACCTGGCCAGTTCTTATGCAATAATTTCATTCATGAAGATGGACGTCTCGCTACGCCTGACGCCCAGAGAGAAGCTCACAGCAATGTCCGCTGGTCAGGTGAGGCACCAGCCTGGCAACTGCTGCCATGTTGGAAGGTTGTCATCATCCACAAAGAGGACTTTGTTTATGATGCCACATCGCTCACACACACACGAGAGGGGTAACCTCAAAACGCAAACGTCTTAACGATGGCGTTTCAGATCCGAACCACAATCTGAACATTTCCATCACAAAAGATTAAGTGACTGAAGATACGAGGACAAATCAGCTCATGTGAGGTATGGTTTTAGAGAGATAGTGTGATTTCAAGCACCACCTCAACTACCCTGAGAAACATTTAACTGAAAGGCTTGTCGCTATTTTACGTTCGTATCGTGCAGACGATCACAAAACGTTAATCTTTTAAAAACACCCACTGGAAGGTGTAATTGTGATTCATTCTGTTGGCCTACCATGTAGAGGTCAAGTACGATCAGACGCTCCCTGGCGACACAGGATTGACAATGATGCCACAGGTGAAGGCTTGGCACTCTGGTAGAGATCAGCTACATGGTTTCCCACATGCTATCTCCCCGACATCAAGCTCAGTAGACCAAACATAGGGATAAAAGAAATGGTTGGTCTGGGAATTTGTGCATTCAGTGCAAGAACTTTGGGGTGAAGAAAGAAAAGACAAGAGAAACGTAATCATCAATGGACAGAACAGCAGACTGTATCTAAACTGGATACCATGTGTGATGCACAGCAGTAGCATGAGATTCGAAGGAACATCTTAAGAGCATTTCAACTTCCGATGCACCCATGAATGTAGTCATGTTGTTGAATCCCATGTACCTATCAGTCTCCCAAAAGGAGCTGTTCATATTAAACAGATGTTAGTTTAGATAACAATGGACCATACATATAGTGGATCGTACCCCATAAGGGTGATGTCTCCGGCAGACCAGGAGAGGCAGGCCCCCGGAAGGCAAGCGGGCGCTGAGGGCTGGCTGGCCAGTAGCGGCTGAATCACAAGTTATTCAATAAACCAGTGCACATGGCTGGGGGAGGAGGAGGCAGAGGTTCCGCCAGGCTTCGGTCACCGCCACAGAAGGTCACGTGGAGGTTTGGGGAAATATACCTGAACAATGAACCACAGGTCAATGAAAATGGTTATACTTGTGAAATATTCACACCGTATTTTTTTATAACAGCGAACTTCACAGGCCAGTGTTTCCCCACCGACATGGCTGACCACAACGACAGGTCTCTCTCTCTCTCTCTCTCTCTCTCTCTCTCTCTCTCTCTCTCTCTCTCTCTCTCTCTCTCTCTACCCATTCACCGGGGGAACCTCCCTCCGCCGCTTTCACCAGTCATGTGCAGGGCAGCTCTCTATCTTAATACTGCACTACACTCCCTACCCACCGACCCATGTGAGGCCACATCATGCAGGTATGGCTTGCTTCTCTTATAAGGGACGGCATCGGTAGAGGATCTGGTCTGTTGTGTTGTCTGCGCTCAGGTTTGAAGCTTTGGGATGTTTTTCAGTCTTTTTATGCACTACTGGTTATGGAATCTAGGAGTCGTCCACCTGTATTGTTATTAATCTACATAAAATATATTAATGGTGTGTTGCGTGCTGGTTTGTGTTGTGTGGTCCGCGTGCCTGCCTGTACTTTCTAGATTTATGACGGCAACTGCTGTTGTCAGTGCCTGTAATTACCTTGTTGTACAGTACTGGGAGAGAGTTTTACATTCTCTACCACACACCTTCTTTAACTTTTATAAACTATTTGCCTTCACGATCTCGTTAATCAGTTTATTCCATTCATCCACAACTCTTACACCATATTATAAAAGTAATTCACATTTTCTAAAAGTTTCTTGCTTAATCACATGTAACGGCCTCGGCATTTTTCCAAAATTGCTTACGTTATCAAGCTGGTCGAAATTCTAAGGTTGTGATCAAGTCTCTAATTTTTCTCTCTGCCACAAAGGACAAATCTAAGGTCTCTAATCTTTCCCTGTAATAAAGTTGTCTTAATTCTGATACCATTTGATTGCCCTCCTCTAGACCCTCTCTATTAATACTATTTCTGTGTGCTTGAAGCGTGGTAACCATACTGGAGAAACAAATTTGAGTTTTCGCCTTAACTTCGATGTGAACAACTTGCTGAACATCTAGATCCTTATCCATGAACTTGAATGCACTTTTAATATCTGCCACTACGCAGTTGGTTCCCTTAAGTATCTTAATTAGACGGGACTGGCGACAGGTTATGGAAGATGTCGACTCCCAAGTCCTTTTCATAAACAGATCCCTGTTCAAATAATAACAAGGCCCTCTTTCACCGTGACGCATTCTCATCACTTTACATTCACTCAGGTAGAACTTCATAAACCATGTACCAGACCACGGAATTCTATCAAAGTCCCCTTGTCCCCTTGATGCAATCCTCACGCTTTCCACTTCCCTCATAACCTGCAAACACATATAAGACTATTCGCCTACTGGCAAGTCACTGACATATAAAAGAGAATACTGGTCCTAAAACAGAACCCTGTGGCACGCCGCTGGGGTCCTCAACCCATTTCGAGATGGCTCCTCTGATATGCGTCCTTTTTTTTCGCCCTGCCACTTAATCAGATCTGTGCCGGCATCACGGGCAACTTTATTGTGCACCCTATGCTCATCCAGTGAGCAGTAGCGAAAAGAAGATTACAGAAGTCACAAAAACTACCCCCAGTGTGGCTGATTTCATTACGTGAACTGTTACCTAATTGGTTCATTACATAAGCTTCATTACATACATTACATCGTCTTCCATGTGGTAATTTTACCAACCCGACGCATAAACTGGATACAACCTTAGAATTTCGAGAATTTCACTGATAACAATAAGGCGTCGTGATATCTTTTACATGGTTTACTTACATAACCATATAACCAGTGAAGGAGTCTCCCCCACGCGTGTGTGAAACTACCTCTTTGTAATCACGTATTTGTACTGTGCAAGGAGGGAATTTTACACTAGTAGGGGCCGTACATCATGAACATTCCCTAGTATCATACAATCTCTTAAATTAATGTATGCTCTCTGCATTAAAAAAAAAAAAAATCAGAGAGTGTGTGTCTGTGTGTGTGTGTGTGTGTGTGTGTGTGTGTGTGTGTATAATTACCAATTTGTACAATACGGGGCCTCATCTCTAATTCTCTTTACGATCATACAGATTTCAAAATTTCTATATACTGTCAGTGCTCACAACTTCATTACTTGGCTCACTTCGTCCATCCACTTCAATGATACTTCAAAAGTACACCTTTACAGCTATCATAACATAAATCTTCCTTAATTTCTGGTCATCTTTCAAGTTCGTGAAATTGAATTTGAACACTGTGGTACTGCCTCCCTTACTCCCCTCCCTCCCATGATGAGCAGCTTTAAAGCGTCTACCCTGACACGTAACTAGGCTTTCTTAATCCAGGTACCATCTTGCCCTCCACTGGATCTTCTCTATCATTACCTGCATCCTTCTTTAGGTGATGTGACAATACTCAAGATGCATGTTCTAATAATGGCCTCAGCTGCATATTGTTAACTGAACATCTTTTCACGAATCTATACTCAATCTTAATATCATTCAGTAAACACTTTGCCGACTTTATAATTTTACTGACGTGGTGTTCTGGCGTTTGATTTAGTACGATACCCTCTCACATACAGATTTATGTTACTTCTTTTCCCCCAGATAAATCGCCATCATATCGACGCCTTCTTTCCTGTAACTTGTAGAGGTAGTTCTACACTTTGGCGCCTAATCTCTTGTAACTTTCTGAACTATACATCTCGCACACTTTCTTCTAGTTTCAGCATTCATAGCTTCTTCACAACTTCATTTATCCACTACTCTCATGCTATAAAGGAACATCTTACCATCATCTCTTATTAGAAGTTTCTAGTTATGACCTCAAGTTGTTCTATCTTTGCATCTGACTGTCATCATCAAACTGGTTTAGAAACTCGAAGATTGTGATTAAGTCTTCTTTTTCTTGTTTCTTCCATGGTCGGCAAATTTATGTCTTTAAGGTACCATCTTTATAGCCCTCTTGACTTTCTCTATTAGTTTTTCGTGCTTCTAAAATGTGGTGACCAAGCCTGATAAGCATATTCTAGTCTTCGTCTGTATACGCTGTAAAGAGCTTTCTGAACATTTCCTTATCGACTTACTTAAATGCACATATAATATCTATCAGTAGACAGTTTGTCTCCTTTGAATTTCTCCTTCGATGGAGCGTTGGCGACAAGCGAATCACAAAATGTAGCCTACCTAGCATCTCACATACACATACTCCTGTAGTTTATTTCTTCTAAATCATATTTACATGTATATTTTCAAGTGTGTGATCCATCCTCATTATTTTGGATCTACCCGGGTAGAATGTGTTCCAGCGTTATCAGATCAACCTCGGGGCATGTTTAAATCCCTATGTATGCTGACGCGATTCTCGTCCCTACTTATTTCCCTCATAATCTTAGCGTCATCCGTAAACAAGTCTGAGTATGAGACAAACCTGGCGAGACATTTACACAAATCACGTGGAGCAATGGTCCGAAGACTAAGCCCTGCGACACACCATTGTAACATCCAGCTTCTTTACCAAACTTCTATATGGTTCAGAGCAAGACGCCCTCCAGCACTTCTAACCACACTGTTCATCCATCCATCTTGTCTAAAACGGAGCTCGCTGTCTCACAGAAGTCTGAAATTTGTTAAGCAAGACCTTTCCCTGAACACAGAGTGTTTCTCATTTGGGTATCTTCTCTTTTACAATTAATCTTTCTCATTATCTCTACCAAAGGTTTACAGACCATACTCGTCTGAGTCTGGTCTGTCTTTTAACTCAATTTCCCGATATCTTTTCTTACAGGGAGGAGCAACATTTGCTCTCTTCCACTCCTCTGACACCACATCCTCGTCAAGCAGTTATATAATAGTTCAAGCGGAGTGTCAAGTGAATCTCCACATCCCAGTACCACATGGGAAATTTTCACCGAGATCATGTGAACTGTGTAAGTAGAGACCCTTTATCAGTCTGCTTCCTAACAGTTTCAATGTTTTCAAATTCCTCTTCCAACTTCAAAACACTTTTCAACTTATATTTCAGTTTTCTGCATATTTTGTCGACGTCCTTCACAGTTCTTCTTTAACCGATAATCTAACTAATGACGAACATATTGAAGACTTTTATCTTCCTCTGCCTTGTTCAATATATTTCTGCAATGTTCCTCTCCTCATGTTGGCGAGCACTGGTGGAGGACCAGGCAAACCACATTATACTCTAATACTCTATTACTATGAGGCCGTTGACAACTTTAAGGTGAGCCGGTTAGTCTTCCGTTTCTTTCCCGAAACAACTTAGTTTTGAGACTTTCCTTTATCGTTTTTATCCTAACAGACACAATCTGTAACTTAACAATAACTAGGTTTAGGGCTTCTTCTAAAGTGAGATATTTCTACTCATTTCTCTTTAGTTTCAAACTCCTTTCATGTTTTCTCGTTGGCCTTTTTCATGTTTCTTTTAAGGTCTGACCTGAAAGTTTTTGTTCCTCACCGGTCCATAACAAAAAACAAAAAGAATTGAAGCACTTAAGTTTCATTAGAAAAAAGAAAAGATACGAGGACTGTGTTAATGCTGGTGGAGGCGTGTAAAGATCTAATCTTTCTGATCCAGATGTGTCAACAATACCCGTGAGTGAGTTTACAACGCAGTGATAACAACCCTGCCGGTTCCAGCTGGTCACGTGGCGTGGCGCCACCTCTTGAGGGACCGTGAGTCCCACTGCTTACTGTATTACCGCACTGGTCAGATCCGCTTCCGGAAACCGGCTATGAAACTCTAAAGCCCATTAAGGAAAAATCACACAGATCCGCAGTCATTCAATTGAATTATAATTACTTTCAATCGGCAGTAATTAGAATTCCGTAAAAATTATAGTTCCTTTTTGATCGCTGGGCCGAGTCACGTTGGTTTGAGTCAGAAATGAGAAAAAATTCATTAGAGTCTGAAAATGGTCACCGATTTTTAAAATTAATCTCCCTGCACCGATTTATACGGCCGGTGTTCTACCATTCTCCCAATTGATAACTGAAACTTGGGAAAGCTGCAAGGGCCGATCGAATAAATCAACATTGTGTGTGCAACAGTTTCTTTACAGAGATACCACGCACACGTGCACGTTCGTACATATAGTTTCACATTCAAACAAGTGAACAGCCAACACACACCATCTGTCGCCAAGAAGTCTCAGCTTGACAGACCGACTTCCTCGTATGCCTGCACTGCTCGTAACAAGTAACGAGAGAACAGAAGTATAGACTTATGGTATAAAGTTACATACTTTTCCATGACGTCTTATTACCATGATATACAGACAAAATAAACTTCAAACCAGACATATCACTTATGACCTGAACGAACTATCAATCTTCAATATAAAGTGGCTACGTGCGGTATATAGATATTAATAAAGAACCAATTACTTTTAATTTCCTATCCACCGTTACACGAAGACACCGATTTTCCCGTAAATAACCACATTTCCACTCTCCTAGTTACCATGGTAAAGAGAGCAACAAGCAGGATTAATCTTAATTTGCTGCTGGTGTACAATGAGAAGACAAACAGATCAAGAGCAGCATCCATGCTCAACAGTGTACATACTCGTGTGTGTCTTCAAGAGCCGAGGCAAAAATGCCGTCCGCTTAACCTTCCCAAATTTACTCAGCAGTTCGTGTCAATTACTATGTCAACACATCAGCGCCACAATCGGCGGAGTGGCCAATATACAAATGTTTTAACAAGCACACATTTATTCTCATTTACACATATTGTCGCTTTACCTTAGCAAACAACCCCTGATCGCTACTGTGACAAAAAAATTAATAATCATTGCAACTTTCCCCCCATGTTAAGATATCGCTTTTAGAATATCTGTGATATCAATCTTCAGATCAGTATTGACTGGTAATTCATACCGAGAGCCATGCATTACGTAACTTCTTATGAGTTCCACCTAAAGGAAATCTGAAGCTCCACTAACCTCAAATTTTGCAGACAAACTCATCACCGTCTCTGATAACAAACATATATATTGATGAAGAAACACCACGTCTTATCCTGCGTGTCATATACCATGAACGGTGTCTGGTTGTAGTCTTACATAATGGTGAGTACGCGTGCAGTGACCTGTGTCCTAGCATGGAAAATTAAGATATTTTTGGTAGCGGATAATGAAACTGATAAGAGATGCCGTACTAGCCTTATGAACTATCGTTTCTTTTTTTTTTTATCAGTATGAAAGACACTGCAGTACCTGTGTACCATCTCACACTGATATCAAGCAAAATCAACTTTCTCGACATACAGAAGATTCACCGTAGTATAAGTTCCTGTATCAAACCTAGCTACGCCTACTGTTCTTGAGGGAATACAGACATTTATGCCAAAAACGGAACATGCTGAAGTCGACGATGTCAACATCCTTCCTGTTATCTTAATGTAAAAGTTAGGGAGAACCAGGTGCCATGGCGAACATGCTGCGCCTCACACGCAACACCGTCACTAATTTTCTTTTTATTCCCTCCAGCTCATGTGGTCCTATATAAGAACTTTCACACAACTGGCAGTATTTAGGAGAAATTTATGGGTCAATAGCAGCTTCGCTTTATTCTCACTAGAGATATGTTTAACACCAGCTCCCTAAAAGTTTTAAAACAGCAACAATATACAATATCATCAACCTTAAGAATATATGTCGTAAGTTTCTACGTACCTTGTAAAAGGATGAAGGTACCTGTCACCGAAGAGACGATTACAAGTAAAACCTAACCAACTTTTAAGTGAGAAAGCACAAAAATTGTCTAGAGAAAACACAAACAACCTCTCCCTCGCACAGTTCAAGGAACACTGTGGAATCAGCTCAGTCAGCTGACGGCGACACTCGCCTCGCACGGGACGGGAGACATCTGTGGGCCAAAATAGTAACTTCATCAATGTGGCATATCGTCCGTCAGTTGCATTACACCGCTTATTCTTTCAAACAAACGCAAACAAATGAAAAGCAATTGCTCTAAAACATATATATTGCAAAGTGCTCGCAGAAAAATGTATCGAATGTACGTACACTGTAGGCAACTATGCGCGATCAGTGAATCATTATCCTATCTAATTGCTAGTTATCTTGTTTACTACTGGTTGTAAGTGCACTCAGATAGTTCTGCGATATATATATATATATATATATATATATATATATATATATATATATATATATATATATATATATATATATATATATTATTCATTTATCACGCAATCGCTGTTTCCCGAATCATCGTGGTAGCGCCAGGAAACAAGAAAACTCTTGCATTCACCTCCCTAACCCCCATCCATAAACAAATTAAACAACCATGGAGGCATCACGCACCTCTGCTGCAAACCGATATTCAATGGGAACCAATCACTTTCTTCCTACTCGTACACATGCCTTACATCCATGGTAAAAAAAAAAAAAAAAAATTCACTGCTTTACCTCCCACACCATTTACTCTTAAAACCTTCCACAAACCATCTCTATCCACCCTATCATATGCCTTCTCCAGATTCATAAATGCTACATACAAATCCATCTGCTTTTCTAAATATTTCTCACGTACATTCTTCAAAGCAAACACCTGATCCACACATCCTCTACCACTTCTGAAACCACACTGCTCTTCCCCAATCTGATGCTCTGTACATGCCTTCGCCCTCTCAGTCAATAGCCTGCCATATAATTTCCCAGGAACACTCAACAAACTTATGCCTCTGTAATTTGAACCCTCATATTTATCCCCTTTGCCGTTGTACAATGGCACTATGCACGCATTTCGCCAATCCTCAGGCACTTCACCATGAGCCATACATACATTGAATATCCTCACCAACCAGTCGACAACACAGTCACCCCCTTTTTAAATAAATTCCACTGCAATACCATTCAAACCCGCCGCCTTGCCGGATTTCATCTGCCGCAAAGCTTTCCCTACCTCTTCTCTCTTTACCAAGCCATTCTCCCTGACCCTCTCACTTTGCACACCACCTCGACCAAAACACCCTGTATCTGCCACTCTATCATCATATTTTCTTTTATACTTGACCGCTACTTCCCGCGATAGCAAGGCATCGCTAGGGACAGACGATGAAAGACTGCATCCGCTCACATCCATTCTCTATCATGGGCAGTGCACCAAGACCAATAGCTCCCTATACACAACCAGGCCACACATACCTCTCCATGGTTTAACCCAGTCGCTTCACATGCCTTAATTCAGTCCACTGACAACACACCGACCCCAGTTTAACTCATCATTCTAATTCACTTTATCCAATGCACGCCTTTCACCCTCTTGTATGTTCAGGCCACGTTTGCTCAAAAAGTTTTCCGTTCCATCCTTCCACCTCCAATAGTTCTGCTCGTTCTCCTTGTTTCCTCCACTTCTGACAGTTATATCCTCTTTGTCAACCTTTCCTAACTTATTCTGTCTGTATGTCCAAATTATTTCAACACACCCTCTTCTGTTCTCTCAACCACTCTATTCATGACCACACATCTCTCCTGTCCTTTCATTAATTACTCAATTAAAACACCTCATACCATATATTGTCCTCAGAACTTTCATTTCCAACACATCCACCCTCCTCCACACAGTCTCATCTAGAAATAATGACTCGCATTCATATTACAATGTTGGGATTACTATACCATTAAATATAAGCATTTTTACCCTCCCAGATAATGAAATTTCATCCCACACATTTTTCAGTGATCCCAGAGCCTTCTGCCTCTCACCCATCCGATGACTCACTTCAGCTTCCATGTTCTCATTCGCTGTAAAGCCCACTCCCAAGTACCTATAACACTTCACCCCCCCCCTCCCCTCAACTAACTTGTCATCATCCTTGCTGAACCTAATTACCTTGCTTTTATTCACATTTACTCTCAGCTTCCTCCTTTCACACATTCTTCCAAATTCAGTTACCAACTTCTGCCGTTTCACGCTCGAATCTGCCAGCAATGTTGTATCATCGGCGAACGACTAACTCACTTCCCAGGCCCTCTCATCCCCAACAGACTGAATGCTCGCCACTCCCACAAAAACTCTTGCATTTGCCTCCTTCACCACCCCATCCATAAACAAATTAAGCAACCATAATAACATCACACTACCCCACCGCAGACCAGCCTTCACTTGGAACTATTTACTTTCCTCTCTTCCTACTCGTACACATGCCTTACACCCTTGATAGAAACTTCTCTGCTGCTAGCAGCTTTCCTCTCACACAAGGCATATCTATCAACCCTATCCAGGATTCTCCAGATCCATAAATGCCTCATACAAATCCATCCGTTTCTCTCAGTACCGCTCACACACACTTTTAAATATCCGAACAACAGAGCCACACATCCTCTACCATTTCTGAAACCACGCTGTTCCTCCCCAGTCTGAATCATGGTTTGTACAAGCCTTCGCTCTCTCAATTACTACCCTCCCATACAACTCACCAGGAATACTCAACAGACTTATGCTTCTGTAATTTGAACACTGATCTTTATCCCCCTTGCCTTTGTACAATGTCACTATGCACACATTCCGCCAGTCCTCAGGCATCTCACCACGATCCATACATATAGTGAATATCCTTACCAAATAACCCACAACATAGTCACCCCTTTCTTAATGAATTCAACAGCAATACCATCCCGGCCACCTTGCCACATTTCATCCTTTGAGAGGTTTTCGCCACCTCTTACTTCACCAAGCTACTCTCCATGACTCTCACTTCTCACACCACCCCTACTAAAACACCCTACATCTGCCACGCTATCATCAAACACATTCAACAGAACCTCAAAATACTCACTCCCATTCTTCCTCACTCATTTACCTGTTATCACTTCCCCCCCCTTGCCCCTTCATTGATATTCCTATTTGTTCTCTTCTTTTTTGCACATTATTAATCTCCTTACAAAACATCTTATTTTCCCTAAAGTTTACTGATTAACCGTGAGGACACGTTAACCCTCCTAGTCTGCTTAAAGATACAAACCTCCAAGTCTGCTTAAATATACAAACATGCAGTCTGCTCCGGTAAAAGTGATCCCAAACTATAACCTGTCATTGCTTAGCCTTACAAAGTATATATATATATATATATATATATATATATATATATATATATATATATATATATATATATATATATATATATATATATATATATACATATGTATAACTTTGAACAACCTGCGAGGAAGTGACGACCATTCATATCTCAAACCTAACCTCTTTCATCCACCCAATCATAATGAGGGCGTCGACTTTTGGCATACACAGCGGACTGTTGAACCTTTGTCGTCACTGTTGCACAAATAATGACGTTTTCTTTTTGCTTTCTTTTCCTGTTCTTGAGAAGCATTAGCATCTTGCTGGACTCTAGCGTCTTGACTGACTCGATTAGCGAATGGAACTCGCGGTTAATAAGGTCGCAATGTTCATATAGGCTTAATAAGATGTATTTCAAGTTTTTGTAGAAATATCCGAGCTTGAAATTTCTTTTCTATTCCAGTTTGCTTTGACTAAAACCAGCAGACCATAAACAATATAAGCTGGGATGATCATTATATTGTCAAACAGTGACATTGGCCATCTCCTAGTTTGACACTGTGAGTGATAGGTTGACAAAATGACTCAAAGTTGTCTACAACGACTTTAGTTGAGTTGTAGGAGTCAGTAATGTTGGCTATCTTATTCACTTACTCACTGTAAGAACTGAATTACCTCCAGCTATATGAAAAGAGAACATAATCTTCATGTTATCCATCCTTCAACGGTTGAATATCAGGTTCTTCCTGCTGGGTTGGCAAACTGTGCAGGTATTCCAGACGATTTTCCTAACTGCTCCAACAATACTTTGATTGCCAACTTTCAGTTATTTACTTAGAGTAAGGTACAGGAAGTTGTCACGGGTTTCTGTTAGTTATAAAACACAGCTTGCATTGCCCACATTCCACTGCTTCACCTGTGTCATCAGTACAGCCTTCCTCATTGTACATGTAACTGCTCTCTGCGTCACATGCTGCCCATACCTTCATTCCGTATCTGTCAGAGGTTGAGGGTACGTACTGTTGGAACGAGCACTTTCCTCTGTATGGAACTAGTTAAGCAATTGTTGATGATACACCAACGGATGTCCCTCAGTCCAAGTATTCCAGACGTTAGTAATAGGGGCTAATGATCACAAGGATTCGCTCCTTCCAATTCTATTCAGGTTAGCTTTGGTTAAGTTTATGCAATGTCTAACTTAGAAGTCTGCAACCCTTTTATTTTCGGCTGGATGTGGCCAGGAGTTTCATGTATGAGGGCGGCAGGACGAGTTATATGTAATAAGCGGCCGGCAAGCTTGACAACCGACCAAGTTTTGTGATGAATTACATTTTGGGTAAACAAGAAACAGGGATAAACCAACGAGGAAAATATTTACGGGAAGGGCATATGATTCTGAAAGTATTTTATTACAGCTTTATGATGAACGCGTCTTCCTTTTAAGTGGCCCTTATTCATTACACATTATTTGGTATTAAAAAAGTTTTAGGTTGCATTTATCAAATAGCCTCATATTGTGCTAGTTCAATTTTTGTTCTGTATATTTCTGAATGTACAATATATCTGTACGTTTTAGATTGTTAACTTCATGTTTTAATCTTTTGAAGTGTCTTTTGACACATGTTTACCGCATGTGGCAGTGGTGGCCGATCATTACTTGCTAGTAAAGTGGCCGACTGAACCTACATCAATATAAGATCTTGATTTAGCCTAGAAAAACGCTAGGGAGAGCGAATATTCATGTGATCCCATGCAAGTTTGTCGTGACGTCGCCTGGGGTTTCCAGTTCCTTGTCATCAAATCGAATGTATTTTGAGTGCTTGAAGAAAAACTCTTGTGACGTTGTTAGATGAAGTATGGGACGCCTATATCTGTCATCCCAGACGCTTCTTAGAGACTCACCATAAGACTTCAGATCAACAAGTAGTTATTTAACATGTCAAGCTCGATGAGATTGGCGATGTCTCTTGAACCAATTACTCGATTTACTTTTTTCTTTTTGTCATTTTGAAAACAATGGTGAACGTTTTTGAGCAATGAAAAGCTTGAATACAGATAATTATTGTACCCGCACAGAGTGTACTTCCAGGATGTTGATCAATCACATTTCGAGCAATTCTTCCTGTGTTTACATTCTCTAAATCCTCGTCTGTGTAGTCAAAAATAATTCAAAATTATTTTCTTTTCATTTATGTTGATACATTTATGTACGGTTGGATATCATATGGAATATGCATTATGCAACACTTAATCACTTGGCACATCCGGTACTAAAGAAATATCATTGGCATTCAAAATATTTTATATAAGATTGCTGAGTGCCCCTATATACCACCACAAGGTGTCTTGTTACTCTCTTTTTTCAGCAATCTTACATTCTTACCAAGTTAATTGACCCTAAATGAAGGAATAGCATAGAACCTTGATCATGAGAGAGAAACATTGAAAAAAGAATCCTTCTAAAGGGAAAGAGACGCTGTAACTTTCCTGGAGAGTTGGGTGATGTCTAGCATCTTCCATTCGTTTCACTCAACCCACACCCAAAAGTCTCTTGTTCCCTGAAGCCTCATGATAATCTACAGCAAAAGTTGCCTGTCTATTTTGTCGAATATATTCCAGGCCATTATTTGTCATAGTAGCATTCGCCTTCTCCTCTTGGAGAGATCTTTCGGGTAGTATATGCGTCCGTTCAATTAAGTTACTGAGGTAAGTAATGACAAGACAGGAAGCAGGTTTAAAGGTACTGGAAAAGTGCACCGCCTTAGCTGTCGCTTTATTCTCGGTGACTAACAAGATCAGCGATAAAGATAACAACAAATGGTACACGCTTAAGGGATGCAGCACAAACAGTGTGGTAAAAACTGTAAAACAACTGAGACGCAAACTATAAGCATATACAAGATCTTAACAATGGTACGCATATGGATAACGCTTGATTCACGAGAAGCCTCAAAGCACTGAGAGAGGTTGAAGCCATGAATCGTTGTACACAATGAACAATGATTAGCTTTGCTTTGTAAATTTACTTCATGAACTAACAAGCAACAACATCACCACACACGCACAGTAGAAGCAAATCAATGGGCGCCCAAGTGATATATGCATTAAATAATTGAGGATGCCATACGTTTAAATGGGAACTGGAAATAGAAGCTTCGCAGGCTCAACTCGAATAAAGAAGTGTTGCCAACTTGAGAGACTATTTCTATTTCTTTTATCTCTCTTCTTTTAAAGAGACCCGGTTTGTAGAGAATGAGTGTATTACATTTTAAAGTGAGGCAACTGAAGTTAGTCAGCGTATGAAAGTGGAGTTTGCCAAAGGGATGTGAAATCTTATTTTGAATGTAACCGAAACGCAACATCTGGCAGTTGGACATTAAATTCTCCTCAGGTTGCAGGATGATATACTCTAATATTAATCTCCAATATCTGCTACTAGTATTACTTGAAGGAATAATATAAGATCTCTAGCACTACCTGAACCAGAAATCAATAATATGACTTAGTTACAGGAATATACCATAACCTATCACTCAAAACAAGATCGACGTAGAGAATACTAGATAAAAGAAAAAAAAAAAAGACTAGAAATTAAAACACCAGACACTAGTTGTTTAGGGATGCAATGAGAAGTCGTGAAGGAGCAAGATCTGAGGATAACACAACCATTGTTAAGAAAACTGAAGAAGCATTTTAGAGACCATGAGGGGAGTCTAAGAGAATAGAAAGGAACAGAAATACAGTTTTGAGGAGGAGGTTCAGAAGAAACCAAATCAGAGTAAACCACATGAAATCAATAAATAGAAAGCGAAGTGTGATGTGTCCTCCCTAAATGTACTAAAGGCTGTGTAGTCAGAGGAAAACTGAAAATATTGGTCAACGAACTGCAGGAACATTACCTGGAGAGTTTGATATGGAAAAACGGACAAATGTGCACACTAAATCTACAGGAATGGTATCGAAAGGTGTTTATCTAGAGAAAGCAGAGTGCAAGGAAGATTAGGAGCAAAGTCGGAAGCAGATCAGCAAAGCGTTAAGAGTGAGGGAGAGGAACATGAATTCGGGGTGGCAAAAAAAAAAAGGTACTTAGAAAACTGAGCGACGAGGTTGCGAGTAACATGCACTGCTAGAGATGAAGCAATCATGGAAGCATATGGGCTAGTAGATGGAAAGATTAGAAGAGTATTGAGAATACAGGACCAGAGCTTGCTAGCCAAGAGAGAGATTATAGAGACGTAGAGGTTGATACTATCACACCGAGAAATCTAGCTGAAAAGTGAGTAGGCAAATCACTGATTATTTATGGACTGGAAGATCTTACACCAGATAAGAAAGGGAAAAGAAAGAAGACATTAGTATCAAAAGATTGCTGGAAGCTATGGGGCAGCTAAAAGCGATTTCTGTGATAAAGGAAAGAACAGGAGGTTGTAACGAAGACGTTAGGGGTCGACCAGTTTTGGTTACGTTTGAGTTGGAGTCATCATGTCAGGGAGTATTTAGAAAAGGTAAGAATCTTAAAGGTATTGTGGAATTCAGTGAGATACTCATCATGTGTCATTGATCTAAGTAAGAGAGGGAGAAAAGCAGAGAGTAAAATCAAAAGACAATAAACTGGTGATGCCACACATGGCAAGAAGGTGAAGCAGCCTTATTCGAACTGCAGAGAGGGCAGAAGTGTTAGGAGATGGTAATGTCAAACCGAAAGTAATTCAAGGAATTCAAGGATCGTGTTAGGGACTTGATATTACTGGAGTTGTGGAAACTAAGCTTACCAAAGAGATACGTTCTTACCTGTTCTGCCCGGAAGAGTACATGAGAGCAATAAAGGAAAGAGAATGTAAAGGAAGACAGGCATTAACCCTATTAATAAGAGAGACCCTGAAGTTTCAAAAAATACTTGAGGATGGCTCATTCAGACAATGCATAATGGGAATCGTAACTGCAGGATAGAAGAGCATTGTGGTGTAGTAGTTAGCGTTCCTGACCGTGACGCATTCACGGGCCGCCTAGGGCTGGTCCATAGTCAACCCAACCGTTCATCCACCCCTCGGGGCAGGTCGATAAAATAGGCACCTGGCTCAGGCTAGTATATATATATATATATATATATATATATATATATATATATATATATATATATATATATATATATATATATATATATATATATATATATATATATATGCTTTGTCGCTGTCTCCCGCGTTATATACATACCTATACATCTCAACGTATACATATATATATACACACACAGACATATACATATATACACATGTACATAATACATGCTGTCTGCCTTTATTCATTCCCATCGCCACCCCGCCACACATGAAATAACAACCCCCTCCCCCCTCATGTGCACGAGGTAGCGCCAGGAAAAGACAACAAAGGCCACATTCGTTCACACTCAGTCTCTAGCTGTCATGTAATAACGCACCGAAACCACAGCTCCCTTTCAACATCCAGGCCCCACAGAACTTTCCATGGTTTATCCCAGACGCTTCACATGCCCTGGATCAATCCATTGACAACACGTCGACCTCGGTATACCACATCGATCCAATTCACTCTATTCCTTGCACGCCTTTCACCCTCCTGCATGTTCAGGCCCCGATCACTCAAAATCTTTTTCACTCCATCTTTCCACCTCCAATTTGATCTCCCACTTCTCCTCGTTCCCTCCACCTCTGCCACGTGTATCCTCTTGGTCAATCTTTCCTCACTCATTCTCTCCATGTGACCAAACCGTTTCAAAACACCCTCTTCTGCTCTCTCAACCATACTCTTTTTATTACCACACATCTCTCTTACCCTATTATTACTTACTCGATCAAATCACCTCACACCACATATTGTCCTTAAAACATCTCATTTCCAGTACATCCACCCTCCTCCGCACAGCTCTATCCATATCCCACGCCTCGCAACCATATAACATTGTTGAAACCGTTATTCCTTCAAAGATACCCATACGTGTGGTCATCCACTACCCATCAAACCACTGGTATCCGCCTACCATGCAACACTGCAACCTGCTTTATCAACACCCACAGGCGGGACCGCAGGCAACGCTGCCAAGATGAAATGTCCACGACGGCATGTACTCACAGGAACAGATTCACTTAGTTGTATTCCAGCATTAGAAAACGGGGAAGATGTGCTTAGTTACCCAAACGTTTGACTGTTCTTCCTTGCTTTTGATAACTCTCTCTCTCTCTCTCTCTCTCTCTCTCTCTCTCTCTCTCTCTCTCTCTCTCTCTCTCTCTCTCTCTCTCTCTCTCTCTCTCTCTCTCTCAAGCTAGCGATACTCATGTCGCCATTCCTCATTTAAGTTCAACATCTGTGCATGAGGTCGTACTCCACTCTGTAAAAACATATATATACATCACACTACGGTAGCAAAGAGGGCAAGGAGAATGTTGGTCTAAGTCTGTGAGCAGATGTTTCATATTGCGTGTGAGAGAGCGTAAACTGCACGTGTTGCCCAGCGTGGTAAAGGGTGTGGTAGTAGTGGTATGTACATGATGATAGCCATGGACGCTAAGCACTTGTATAAAGAATGTCTTTAGGAGGAGCCGACCATCCTGTCCACTTTATACGCTCAGAGCGTACGGCCCTGACCACTGAGGGGGTCCTCATAGTCCCAGTCACTGTATGGCAGCCTTCAGAAAGCAGAAAATGGAGGCTCCAGTCACGGACAAAATTCATCATCAAGGTGGAGCCTTACCTGAAGTACAGATAATCATGAAAATGAGAAAGATGGGATAATGGAAACTATTTACGAATTTTGGAGGAAGTGAAAAACCTGTCTTTTTAAGATGTGCCAGGTCATGGTAACTGGGAAACATATGAGAAAGTAGAGAGTTCCCAAGCTTCTTAGTTTAGGGAAACAAAACAGTCATCAAAACGGCCCACCCTCGAGGTGCCAACGGCCACACAGTAAACATGTGACGTACAAGCTTGCTGGGTATTATGCGGTCTAGCCAGTGGTTGGGGGTACACAAGCTGCCTGCTCTCTGGAGCAAAAACCAAAGTAATACCTATAAAAGAGGGAAAGTGTACCAGCATTGCGGCGTAGGGCAAGACGGTCAAAATTTGAAGTTAGCCTAAAAGAGTTCATACGTCGGACTGTATTTGACTCAAGTCTGTGTAGTAAGGATGCAGAGCTAGAACCACCCCAGATGTGACAGCAGTCCTCCATGCAAGGACGATTCAATCCTTTGTATAAACAGAGCAAGTGTTCGGAAGAAGAAAGATAATTCGACATCTAAACAGATCTCCCAGCTTCTTTCAGACAGACTTAGCTGTTTCCATAATGTAGTGTTTCCAAGAAAGAGTGGATGTTACAGTAATACCAAGTTTTTCATTGAGTCAAGAGGTGGAATTATACAAACGACAAAGGAAAGACGAGAGCTTTTAGGAGTTTTCGATGGAGAGATGGTAGAGACTGGGTCTTGGAGGCATTAAACTGAACAAGATCTTGTACACCCCCTATATATCCAGTCCAAACCTACGTTTATTGAAGAAGCTGTCAAGACAAGATGCAGATCGAGTGAGAGAAGAATAATTGAAGGATGTGGATGAATGCAGTGTTGAGTCGTCAGCATATAAGTGCATCTGGTTATTTGTGGAAGAAGAGAAATCGTTGATAAGAAGGAGAAAAGGTGCAGAAGACAAGACATCACTATTGATGGAAAAGGTGGTAGGGGAGAGATTGATCCATCAACAACCACAGAGATTGATCGGTCGGAGAGGAAGCTAGATATGAGGGAGCAAAGTGAGGGAGGGAAGCCAAAAGAGGGGAGCTAAGAGATGAGACCCCGATGCCACACCCTGTTAAAAGCCTTAGATATGTCAAAGGCAACTACACATGAATCCCACATCACTCGTTATATCAGATCATTCTGAGACTAGACCATCATCAATATTTTGTTTCCAGCCATTCAACCAATTTCCTAATCACCAGAGGACAGCCCCGCATATACCACAGTAATCAACATTTGCTAGTTACCTTCGATGTGGAGCTTTTAGCGAAATGCATTTTGAAAATCAGAATGAAATCAGCTGCTTTACTTTCATCAAACATTTAAATGACAAGGTACTAGTATCATATATGGTAAACTGCACAAAAGAGGAACTTCAGTTTAAATGAATATGCAGTAACGGTGCATTAAATGAATGAGAACTGTAAGGTAGGTGGCAATATGTAAATGCAATATCATTCAAAATAAATATCATGCTAAAAAAACTTATGGGGCCCCACAAGCCTAAAACTCCCTCCACTCATACAAAAATGGGTCGTCATATTGTTTTTCATTGCGTGTGAGAACCTGTGTAGGTTTGAGTGTAATGTTGTAGAGTTCGTGTTCGTGTGTGCATATGCACGTTTATGATACCACGTGCACGTCTTTTCATGCACGTATGGGTCCGCGCATGTCTGTTTCTATACACACGTCTCTGTTTATGCGAACGCGTCCACGTGTGTGATTTACCACGTGACCAAGTATTTTGCACGTGTATGTCTTACTATTTTTTCCCTCCATTCCTGGATAGGGGGAGGGATCTTCACTCTTCTGGAGCATCATTTCCTAACCTACTTTATAGCTTTTGTAATCTTCCAGTGATATCTACTTTTACCGCACCTTTGTTTAGCGTAGCACCAATGCTTGCTATTCTGCACCTATGGAAACGCTTCTTAATGCGTCTAACGACTCTTTTCGTGTTTGGGAAAAGTCTCTTTATGTACTGAGAAGGAAATCCACGGGATAGATGTGTCCTGAACTGCGGAGGAAAGCGAGTGAAGAAATATCAGTGCTAGTACAGGAAATATACATTGCACCTGGGGCAGAATAGAACAGGGATAGAATAGGAGATACACATGGCAACAGGAGAAAGAGAACGGGATATCCAAGACAACAGAAGGGATAAAACAGATGTCCATAGCAAGAGAAAGTAGAGAACAGGGGATATCCACTGCAACATGAGGGACAGAACTGGGAATATCCATGGCAAAAGGAGATACAGAATAGGGGATACCTATGGCAACAGGGAGGTTAAAACGAGATGTCCACGGCAACAGGAGGGATAAAACAGGGGATATCCATGGCCACAGGAGGGAAAGGCCATGGAATATCTACGACAACAGGAGGGACTGAATGAAGGACATTCATGTCAACAGGAGGTACAGAACAGGGGATAGATATCCTTTGCAATGAGAAGGATAAAACAGGGGATGTTCATGGAAATAGAGGGACAGAACTGGTGATATCCATAGCAACAGTAGGGCCAGAACAGGGGAGAGCCATAGCAACAGGAGGGATAGAGCAGGTGATATTAATAGCAACAGGAGGGATAAAGCACGTGATATCAATAGCAACAGGAGGGATAGAAGCAGGTGATATCAATAGCAACAGGAGGGATAGAACAGGTGATATCAATAGCAACAGGAGGGATAGAATGGATTATATAATGAGCAACAGGAGGGCAAGAACAGGGGAGATCCATAGCATTGGAAAGGGGGGGGGGGGTGGATGGTATAACAGGTAATATCCATAGCAACAGGAGGGCATGAACAGGGATATTCATAGCAACAGGAGGGATAGAACATGGCATATCTATAGAAACAGGAGGTATAGAACAGGTGATACCCACGGCAAAAGGAGGAATAGAACGAGGGATATCAGTGTCAACAGAACGGATCATAAAAAAAAAAAAATCATCAAAAGTGTAATGTACATAAATCTTTTATTATGTTTGGCAATGTTGATGTATACATCACAGAAAAAAACAAATGAACTTAACTCTAAACTAAGAAATATGGACTCAGGTCCACATGTAACTGCTTTATAGTTAGTAAGACGGAAGCAGCTGATGAACCACTAATAGCTGGTCGTAGGAAGAGAAAGGTGAAAACAAATAATACTGGCAGAGAATAACAGATGGCCATGAAGTAATAACGAAAAATCTTCAAAAGTCAGGTGAAGGAAGAGGATTACTGATGTATATAACCAATAGTATCATATTTGATGAAGTTGATCTCATAACAAGCTATTTCGAGTATATCTGTGAGAGGTGCAGCCTGCTATGCGCTTCAGTCTATGGGAACCATTATAGCAACAAAGCACTGACTACTTGATAAAGTTGATGCAAGAGGTATGTGACCTGAGTGCGAAAATTTAATAGTTGGGGCTGTGTTAGGCATAGATGTAAACTATACATCCATACAGCAGGTCATGGACCGCTGTTTCACTCAATATATAAATAACACAAAGGATTACAATTAGTTTCCGTGGCAACACTCTCGACTTATTAGTTGCCAGTTGACGTAACTGTCAGACAAGAAAATTCAATGGAAAGTCCCCTTGGAAAAGGTATTCATGTATACCTACATTTTCAGTGTGACATACAAGAGCATGAAGACATACGAAAGAAATTTCTAATTTTGTACGACAAAGCTGATTAGGAGACTATGAAACAAAAATTACCTACCAGTTAGAGTGATTGTTTGGATTCTGAACGAAACATGGAAAAAAAGGGAGTAAATCTATAATTACATTTTAGGAGGTTATCAAGGAATGGGTCTTACAGGGGGAATGTAATGCAAAGAATACACAGAGGAAGAGAACTAATAAGAATTTGCCTATGAACAGGGAGTTATAGTGAGAAAGAAAGTGAAAACAGAGATTATAGGAGGTGTAAATTGAAACATTCTGATGGAAGTGAGAACATAAATCAACAGGAATATCAGAAAGCAGAGGGGGGTAACAAAAGTACTGGTCAGAAGGGAGACAGAACTCAGTGAAATTCATGGAACAACAGATAACAAGGAATGTAAGGGTTAACAAAAGAAAAAAAAGAGATGCAGTATTTTCAGTCTAAGACATGAACTAAGTCTAGAATACCAGATATATAAAACACAGACGAGACGAAACAAGTAAAGCGTGGAAATGATAAGAAGGATGATATCCTTACTGAATATCACGGTGAAGTTTTATTCCAGGAGGAGAAATAAAAGGACAATAGTACCACCTCGTATTAGTCTGTAGACTACTGTAAAAAGTGGTAGAATAAAGAAAAACACAAACAAGTCACTGGATCTGGATGCGCTCCATTGTCGGGTTGATTTAGGAAGTAGCAGAATCTCTACTTATGTATCTAAGTGATCCTTCAAGAAGCAGCAGGTTCCACTGGACTGGCGTATTGCAGACTTCACAGTCATCTTTTAAATGGACGATGTGAGTGAACCAAGGAATTTCAGACCAGTGAGTTTTATGAGTGTAAAACGTAAATAAGATAATTGAGACACTTGTAAATGGAAATGGTGAAGAGCTTGAAGATTTGTGCAGAAAAAGGACTAGCGATTGGGAATACCTGGTTTAAAAAGAGAGATATACATTAGTATACGAATGTAAGTAGGAGAGATGGCCAGAGAGCGTTATTGGATTACGTGTTAATTGATAGGCGCGTGAAAGAGAGACTTTTGGATGTTAATGTGCTGAAAGGTGCAACTGGTGGGACGTCTGATCATTATCTTGTGGAAGCGAAGGTGAAGATTTGTAGAGGTTTTCAGAAAAGAAGAGAGAATGTTGGGGGTGAAGAGAGTGGTGAGAGTAAGTGAGCTTGGAAAGGAGACTTGTGTGAGAAGGTATCAGGAAAGACTGAGTGCAGAATGGAAAAATTTGAGAGCAAATGACGTAAGGGGAGTGGGGGAGGAATGGGATGTATTTAGGGAAGCAGTGATGGCTTGTGCAAAAGATGCTTGTTTCATGAAAAAGGTGGGAGGTGGGCAGATTAGAAAGGGTAGTGAGTGGTGGTAAAAAGAAGTAAGATTGTTTGTGAAAGAGAAGAGAGAGGCATTTGGACGACTTTTGCAGGGAAGCAGTGCGAATGACTGGGAGATATATAAAAGAAAGAGGCAGGAGGTCAAGAGAAAGGTGCAAGAGGTGAAAAAGAGGGCAAATGGGAGTTGTTGTTAGAGAGTATCATTAAACTTTAGGGAGAATAAAAAGATGTTTTGGAAGGAGGTAAATAAAATCGTAAGACAAGAGAACAAATGGGAACATCGGTGAAGTGGGTTAATGGGAAGGTAATAACAAGTAGTGGTGATGTAAGAAGGAGATGGAGTGAGTATTTTGAAGGTTTGTTGAATGTGTTAGATGATAGAGTGGCAGATATAGAGTGTTTTGGTCGGGGTGGTGTGCAAAGTGAGAGGGTGAGGGAGAATTGTTTGGTAAACAGAGGAGAGGTAGTGAAAGTTTTGCGGAAGATGAAAGCTGGCAAGGCAGCGGGTTTGGTTGGTATTGCAGTGGGATTTATTAAAAAAAAAGGAGTGACGATGTTGTTGAGTGGTTGGTAAGGATGTTCATTGTATGTATGGTTCATGGTGAAGTGCATGAGGATTGGCGGAATGCATGCACAGTGCCATTGCACAAAGGCAAAGGGAATAAAGGTGATTGTTCAAATTACAGAGTTATAAGTTTGTTGAGCATTTCCTGGGAAATTATATGGGAGAGTATTGATAGAGAGGGTGAAGGCATGTACAGAGCATCAGACTGGGGAAGAGCAGTGTGATTTCAGAAGTGGTAGAGGATGTGTGGATCAGGTGTTTGCTTTGAAGAATGTATAAGACATACTTAGAAAAGCAAATGGATTTGTATGTAGCATTAATGGATCTAGAGAAGGCATATGATAGAAATGATAGAGATGCTCTATGGAAGGTATTAAGAGTATATGGTGTAGGAGGTAAGTTGCTAGCTGCAAAGAAAAGTTTTACCAAGGGTGTAAGGCATGTGTATGAGTAGGATGAGAGGAAAGTGATTGGTTCCCAGTGAATGTCGGTTTGCGGCAGGGGTGTGTGATGTCTCCATGGTTGTTTGTTTATGGATGGGGTTGTTAGGGAGGTGAATGCAAGAGTTTTGGAGATAGGGGCAAGTATGAAGTCTGTTGTCGATGAGATGGCTTGGGAAGTGAGTCAGTTATTGTTCGCTAATGATACAGCACTGGTGGCTGATTCGATTGAGAAACTGCAAATGTTGGTGACTGAGTTTGGTAAAGTGTGTTAAAGAAGAAAGCTGAGAGTAAATGTGAATAAGAGGAAGGTTATTAGGTTCAATAGGGTTGAGGAACAAGTAAATTAGGAGGTAAATTTGAATGGAGAAAAACTGGAAGTGAAGTGTTTTAGATCTCTGGGAGTGGATTTAGCAGCGGATGGAACCATGGAAGCGGAGGTGAGTCACAGGGTGGGGGAGGAAGCGAAGGTTCTGGGAGCGTTGAAGAATGTATAGAAGGCGAGAGCGTTCTCTCGGAGAGCAAAAATGGGTATGTTTGAAATAATAGTGGTTCCAACAATGTTATATGGTTGCGAGGCATGGGCTATAGATAGGGTTGCGCGGAGGAGGTTGGATGTGGTGGAAATGAGATGTTTGAGGACAATATGTGGTGTGAGGTGGTTTGATAGAGTACGTAATGAATGGGTAAGAAAGATGTGTGGTAATAAAAATAGTGTGATTGAGAGAGCAGAAGAGGATGTATTGAAATGGTTTGGTCACATGGAGAGAATGAGTGAGGAAAGATTGATAAAGATGTGTCAGAGGTGGAGGGAACGAGAAGTGGGAGACCAAATTGGAGGTGGAAAGATGGAGTGAAAAAGATTTTGAGCGATCGGGGCCTGAACATACAAGTGGGTGAAAGGCGTGCAAGGAATAGAGTGAATTGGAACGATGTGGTTTACCGGGGTTGATGTGCTGTCACTGGATTGAACCAGGTCATGCGAAGCGTCTGGGGTAAAGGATGGAAAGTTTTGTGGGGCCTGGATGTGGAAAGGGAGCTGTGGTTTCGGTGCATTTCACATGACAACTAGAGAGTGAGTGTGAACGAATGGGGCCTTTGTTTTCTTTTCCTAGCGATACCTCCCGCGCGCATGGGGGGGGGGGGGGGGTCCATTTCATGTGTGGCGGGGTGGCGATATGAATGGTTGAAGGCAGCAAGTATGAATATGTACATGTGTACATAGCGGGGGCTAGAAACCCCCCCTTCCTTGTATTTTAACTTTCTAAAAGGGGAAACAAAAGAAGGAGTCACGCGGGCAGTGCTCATCCCCCTCGAAGGCTCAGATTGGGGTGTCTAAATGTGTGTGGATGTAACCAAGATGAGAAAAAAGGAGAGATAGGTAGCATGTTTGAAAAAAGGAACCTAGATGTTTTGGCACTGAGTGAAAGGAAGCTCAAGGGTAAAGGGGAAGAGTGGTATGGAATGTTTTGGTAGTAAAGTCAGAGGTTGGTGAGAGGACAAGAGCAAGGGAAGGAGTAGCACTACTGAAACAGGAGTGGTGGGAGTATGTGATAGAGTGTAAGAAGTAACCTCTAGATTAATATAGGTAAAACTGAAAGTGGATGGAGAGAGATGGGTGATTATTGGCGCATATGCACCTGGGTATGAGAAGGAAGATCATGAGAGGCAAGTGTTTTGGGAGCAGCTGAGTGAATGTGTTAGTAGTAATGATGCACGAGACCGGGTTATAGTGATGGGTGATTTGAACGCAAAGGTGAGTAATGTAACAGTTGAGGGAATAAATGGTGTACATGAGGTATTCAGTGTTGTAAATGGAAATGGTAAAGAGCATGTAGATTTGTGTGCTGAAAAAGGACTGGTGATTGGGAATACCTGGTTTAAATAGAGAGATATACATAAGTATACGTATGTAAGTAGGAGAGACGGCCATAGAGCGTTATTGGATTACGTGTTAATTGATAGGCACGCGAGAGAGAGACTTTTGGATGTTAATGTGCTTAGAGGTGCAACTGGAGGGATGTCTGATCATTATCTTGTGGAGGCGAAGGTGAAGATTTGGAGAGGCTTTCAGAAAAGAAGAGAGAATGTGGGGGTGAAGAAAGTGGTGAGAGTATGTGAGCTTGGGAAGGAGACTTGTGTGAGGAAGTACAAGGGGAGACTGAGTACAGAATGGAAAAAGGTGAGAACAAAGGACGTAAGTTGGGGAGGCATGGGATGTATTTAGGGAAGTAGTGATGGTTTGCGCAAAAGATGCTTGTGACATGAAAAGTGTGGGAGGTGGGCAGATTAGAAAGAGTAGTGACTGGTGGGATGAAGAAGTAAGAATATAGTGGAAGAGAAGAGAGAGGCATTTGGACGACTTTTGCAGGGAAATAGTGCAAATGACTGGGAGATGTATAAAAGAAAGAAGAAGGAGGTCAAGAGAAAGGTGCAGGAGGAGGAAAAGAGGGCAAATGAGACTTGGAGTGAGAGAGTATCGTTAAATTTTCGGAAGAATAAAAAGATGTTTTGGAAGGAGGTAAATAAAGTGCGTAAGACAAGAAAACAAATGGAAACATCGTTGAAGGGGGCTAATGGGGAGGTGATTACAAGGAGGAGATGAAGTGAGTATTTTGAAGGTTTGTTGAATGTATTAGATGATAGAGTGGCAGATATAGGATATTTTGGTCGAGGTGGTGTGCGAAGTGAGAGGGTTAGGGAAAATGATTTGGTAAACAGAGAAGAGGTAGTAAAAGCTTTGCAGAAGATGAAAGCTGGCAAGGCAGCAGGTTTGGATGGTATTGTAGTGGAATTTTCCAAAAAAAATGGGGGTGACTGTGTTGTTGACTGGTTGGTAAGGTTATTTAATGTATGTATGACGCATGGTGAGGTGCGTAAGGATTGGCGGAATGCATGCATAGTGCCATTGAACAAAGGCAAAGGGGATAAAGGTGAGTGCTCAAGTTACAGAGGTATAAGTTTGTTGAGTATTCCTGGGAAATTATATGGGAGAGTATTGATAGAGAGGGTGAAGGCATGTGCAGAGCATCAGATTGGGGAAGAGCAGTGTGGTTTGAGAAGTGGTAGAGGATGTGTGGATCAGGTGTTTGCTTTGAAGAATGTATGAGACATACTTAGAAAAGCAAATGGATTTGTATGTAGCATTTATGTATCTGGAGAAGGCATATGGTAGAGTTGATAGAGATGCTCTGTGAAAGGTATTAAGAATATATGGTGTGGGATGCAAGTTCTTAAACGCAGTGAAAAGTTTTTATAGAGGATGTAAGGCATGCGTACGAGTAGGAAGAGAGGAAAGTGATTGGTTCTCAGGAATGTTCGTTTTCGGCAAGGGTGCGTGATGTCTCCATGGTTGTTTGATTTTTTTATGGATGGGGTTGTTAAGGAAGTAAATGCAAGAGGTTTGGAGAGAGGGGCAAGTATACAGTCTATTGTGGATGAGAGGGCTTGGGAAGTGAGTCAGTTGTTTTTCGCTGATGATACAGCGCTGGTGGCTGATTCGGGTGAAAAACTGCAGAAGCTGATGACTGAGTTTGGTAAAGTGTGTGAAAGAAGAAAGCTAAGAATAAATGTGAACAAGAGCAAGGTACAGTAAGGTTGAAAGGTACAGTAAGGTTGAGGGACAAGTCAACTGGGAGGTAAGTTTGAATGGAGAAAAACTGGAGGAAGTGAAGTGTTTTAGATATTTGGGAGTGGATTTGGCAGCGGATGGAACCATGGAAGCGGAAGTGAGTCACAGGGTGGGGGAGGGGGCGAAAGTTCTGGGAGTGTTGAAAAATGTGTGGAAGGCAAGAACATTATCTCGGAAAGCAAAAATGGGTATGTTTGAAGGAATAGTGGTTCCAAAAATGTTATGTTGTTGCGAGGAGTGGGCTATATAGATAGAGCAGTGTGGAGAAGGGTGGATGTCTTGGAAATGAGATGTTTGAGGACAATAAGTGGTGTGAGGTGGTTTGATCGAGTAAGTAATGAAAGGGTAAGAGAGATGTGTGGTAATAAGAAGAGTGTGGTTGACAGAGCAGAAGAGGTTGTTTTGAAATGGTTTGGTCACATAGAGAAAGAGAGTGAGGAAAGTTTGACAAAGAGGATATATGTGTCAGGTGGAGGGAACGAGAAGTGGGAGACCAAATTAGAGGTGGAAAGATGGAGTGGAAAAGATTTTGAGCGATCGGGGCCTGGACATGCAGGAGGGTGAAAGGCGTGCACGGAATAGAGTGAATTGGAACGCTGTGGTATACCGGGGTCGACGTGCTGTCAATGGATTGAACCAGGGCATGTGCTGCGTCTGGGGTAAACCATGGAAAGTTTTGTGGGGCCTGGATGTGGAAAGGGATCTGTGGTTTCGGTGCATTATACTTGACAGCTAGAGACTGAGTGTGAACGAATGTGGCCTTTGCTATCGTTTCCTGGCGCTGCCTCGCGTGCATGCGGGGGGAGGGGGTTGTCATTTCATGTGTGGTGGGGTGGCGACGAGAATGATTGAAAGCAGCAAGTATGAATTATGTACAAGTGTATGTATGTATGTATATGTCTGTGTATGTATATTCATGTATACGTTGAGATGTATAGGTATGTATGTGTGCGTGTGTGGACGTGCATTTATGTACATGTGTGTGTGGGTGGGTTGGAAAGGATCACAATTCTGCGCGTGATCAAGATATTCCTATGAGTCCACGGGGAAAATGAAACAAGTTAAGTTCCCAAGTGCACTTTCGTGTAATAATCACATCATCACGGGAAACACAAGAGAGAAATTTAAGTCAGTTGATATACATCGAAGAGACGAAGCTAGGACGCTATTTGGTAAACATGTGTTTGTCCAAATCACATGTTTACCAGATGGCGTCCTAGCTTCGTCTCTTCGATGTATATCAACTGATTTATATTTCTCTTGTGTCTCCCCTGATGATGTGATTATTACACGAAAGTGTACTTGGGAACTTATCGTGTTTCATTTTCCCCGTGGACTCGTAGAAATATATATATATATATATATATATATATATATATATATATATATATATATATATATATATATATATATATATATATATATATATATATATGTGTGTGTGTGTGTGTGTATGAGTGGATTTGACGTTCTTCGTCTGTTTCCTGGCGCCATCTCGCTGAAGCGGGAAACGGCGATCATGTGAATTTTGCAAACTTTGTTAACACCCACCTGAGTAAATCCTTCCTAATGATTGAAAGAGATTTTAATCTACTAGCAGAGTGATCAGATAGATGGCAAGTGAAGTTTAATGTGGACAAGTGTAAAGTTATGCACTTTGGAGACAAGAATGTACGTTACGACTACAAACTATTCGGAAACTCTCTAACTAAAGTAAATGAAGGAAAGGACCTTGGAGTTGTCATTAGCTACAATTTGAAATACACTAAACAGTGTCAAGCAGCAAGTTAAAGCGGTAACTAAATGTTTCATAGACAGGAACATTAGATTATAAGACACCAGAGACAATTCTCACACTTTATAATTTTCTTGTAAGAGCACACCTTGAATGTGCAGTCCACTTTTGGTCCCCAAACTAAAAAAAAAGATGAGGAAAAATTAGAGCAAGTACAAAGACGCGCGACATAATTGATCCCATTTTTAGAAATCTGACTTAAAAAACGTAGACTTCACGGCAACTTAATCCAGGTGTTCAAGATTCTGAACAAGTTCGATAAAGTACACTGCAAGTATCTTTTCGAAATGCAAGAAAATACAGTCCTTGGACAAATGGAATAAAACTAAACGCTAAAAGATGCAGTACGGACGTGGGAAAAATGAATGAGTTATCGTCAGACGTAGTGAATGCTAAAACTGCAAATACCTTCAAAAGTCGTTTAGGCAAATATTTTATAGATTCAAGTATACTTTGAGAAAATCGCTAGAAATACACGTATAAACGACGGCGGTAACGGAGACAGTAGTAGGCCAATCTGCAGCAGCGGGGAATCGGTGATAGCTTTAAAAAAGTACTTAACGGAATCACATTTTCTTGTCAAGTTAAAATCTTTTTTCCGACAACCCAGTCGTGGGCCAATCAGGCCTCTTGTTGTCTGTCTTTCTCATTTAAACTCACATAAATTATGATATATCATATGATGACCGAAAGCTTCATGTGAGGGTGGGTACATTGTTTACTGGAGTCCAGGATGGTAAAGTTAACTTTTCAGCCTCTGCTGAATTTTAGAAGAAGCAACCTCGTCATTGTTAAGGTCGATGTTACTGGATTTTGTATTAATGTTCTTTTATGCATGAACCCAATTGTTTTAGTGATTGCTGAAGTCTTTTGGGATTACTTCTGATTTTGTTTACAGATGTCCATTGTAGCTCTGTATATCATTCTTAAACAGTATCATCGTTATAAAAGATGATAATGTAATGCTTTTTAATCCTTTCTTTCGTGATGCATTGTAGTTTGATATAAATTTTCATTGAATACATTAAACCAGTCTTAGATTTTTCATGATAATTAGTTACACTTTACAACACGGATTTACATGTAAAGTAACTTCCGCAAGTGCAACTTCAGTCATGTTGGTTCTATCCGATATAGCTGTACAACATTGTCATTTCACAATGTCTTTTTCATTATAATTCATGTGATACATTTCATTTAGTTACCAAATAGATACATTCGGAATTTGTTTTTTCTAAGGAATTCGACAACACCAAAGCTCAAAAGTGTAAAAAGAGAAAATACAAGAAGAATCACAGCCGTTTCTAAGGAATCGGACATTAGAGCTGGTGGGGGCAAGTGTCGATGTAAACATTGAACATGGCAGCAAGCAGCGCAGAGACATCACTTGAAAGAAATGATTTTACTCCTAGCATCAGGTATGTTCATGTTATTCAAATTAGAAATTCCATGTTTTTATAGGAAAACCCACTAGGACATCAGAATATAATTTTTAGAATTATTGTTACCTTACAACGCCCCACCTGCTTGGTGCGTTTACACGCCCCATGTCATCGTGTTTCAGTGGTCATGGTTTTCGTTATATTATATTATAGAGAAAACTAGATAATCGTTATGAATATGTCACCAACGGTTTATTAGGGATTAAGTCGTAATTCCTCTAATGATACATATGCACTCCGCTCCACCTTTTTAATCATATCATTGAATATAATCTTACAGGGTTATTGAATTGAAGATAGAAATGGCATATTTGTGATGGAAGAATGATTTCTTTACCTACTAATTGTAATGACTATCCAACCGATCCACAATCTCAAGTTGAGGGGAGGGCTATACAAATCATAGAAATCCAGAGACTAAATAAAGAGTTAGTGTCCAAATATCGCAGCCAGATTAACATAGGTTAACTATATCTACCCCATGTTGAGATATTCACAGATACTCAGCTCTGGATAGTTTAATAGATTCTCTTTTAAGTGAAAGTTTAAAGTTTGCCATTTAGTAATGGTCAGGAAGGGTAATATAGTGAAGGGACATCTATTTTAGTAAAGGAATTTTAAAGCAAGTGGTACCAATTGATTCCTTTCCTTTTTATCTGTTGTTCCGTTTGCTCCCTTAAGGTGGTTCCCCACAAAGTGAACAGAGCTTTGAGGTATAGGGTAATTATGAGCTAAAAGCACATCATATCAGCTCTGCAGAGTGTAAGGAATCTATTTGGTACCACATTCGTGAAAGTCCATTTTCTAGAATGTGTGCAAGGCCCTTCACAAGTGATATGTTATGTGGATGGCACACAGCATACATCCACTTGGTGTTCTTATGAAATTCCAAATAGATTTATAGGGTTTTTAAAGAGTTTACAAACTGATTAAAACTGACTAGAATCTCATCAAAGTGTCATATAGGTGTATTATTTCATCCAGTTTCTTTTCACAAGCTTGACTTTTCACACGCCAAAAGACTGAAGTATATCATATGCTTTATATGAACTTATTGCCGGGTATGTGCTATACTATGGACAATGAGGTCATATCAATTACTTCATGACAAAGAAACTATTATGTCATGGTTCACAAATAAATGCCAAAGCTCAAAACTAGTGTATAGTACGTAATCACAACCTTGACACACTTGGTCCATCTTGAAGTGCAGCAAGTCGCATGATTGATCAGATATTTCATTATGATTTTATGCAAAAACTTTTGTGGATGTAACCAAGATGAGAAGAAAGGAAAGATATATATAATGTTTGAGGAAAGGATTGTGGATGTTCTGGCTCTCAGTGAAACAAAGTGCAAGGGTAAAGGGAAAGAATGGTTTGTGTATGTCTTAGTGGTAAAGTCAGGGGTTGGTGGGGGGGCAAAAGCTAAGGAGGGGTAGCAGTACTGCTGAAGTGGGAATCATGGGTGTGTGTAAAAGAGTGTAAAGAAGTGAGCTTCAGACTGAAGGAAAAAATTAAAGTGGATTTTCCAGAGATGGATGATTATTAGTGAGTGTGTCAGCAGTTTTGATGCAAGAGACCAGGAACTATCATTGGTTGATTAAAATATGAAGGTGACTCGTTTGGCAGTTGAGGTTATAACTGAGGGGTATGGGGTGTTGAGTAATGTTAATGGAAATTAATAGCTTGTGGAGTTGTTTGCAGAAAAAGGTCTGGTGATTGGGAGTACCTGGTTTGAAAAGAGGGACATACACAGGTATACTTAGTGAGTTGAGAAGATGGTCAGCAAACATTACTGGATTACATACCAAGGGACGCCAGTGGTGTAGCAGTTAGCATTCCCAACCTTGACGCATTCACAGACTGCCCGTAGTTAAGCACATAGGTTCGAATTCTGGTTGCAGCATTTGGTCCACAGTTAACCGAGCTGTTCATGCACTCCTAGGGTTTGGTAGATAGAATGGGTACCTGGCTCAGGCTATGATATATATATATATATATATATATATTTTTTTTTTTCATACTATTCGCCATTTCCCGCATTAGCGAGGTAGCGTTAAGAACAGAGGACTGGGCCTTAGAGGGAATATCCTCACCTGGCCCCCTTCTCTGTTCCTTCTTTTGGAAAATTAAAAAAAAACGAGAGGGGAGGATTTCCAGCCACCCGCTCCCTCCCCATTTAGTCGCCTTCTATGACACGCAGGGAATACGTGGGAAGTATTCTTTCTCCCCTATCCCCGGGGAAAATATATATATATATATATATATATATATATATATATATATATATATATATTTTTTTTTTTTTTTTTTTTTGCTTTGTCGCTGTGTCCCGCGTTTGCGAGGTAGCGCAAGGAAACAGACGAAAGAAATGGCCCAACCCACCCCAAACACATGTATATACATACGTCCACACACGCAAATATACATACCTACACAGCTTTCCATGGTTTACCCCAGACGCTTCACATGCCCTGATTCAATCCACTGACAGCACGTCAACCCCGGTATACCACATCGATCCAATTCACTCTATTCCTTGCCCTCCTTTCACCCTCCTGCATGTTCAGGCCCCGATCACACAAAATCTTTTTCACTCCATCTTTCCACCTCCAATTTGGTCTCCCACTTCTCCTCGTTCCCTCCACCTCCGACACATATATCCTCTTGGTCAATCTTTCCTCACTCATTCTCTCCATGTGCCCAAACCATTTCAAAACACCCTCTTCTGCTCTCTCAACCACGCTCTTTTTATTTCCACACATCTCTCTTACCCTTACGTTACTTACTCGATCAAACCACCTCACACCACACATTGTCCTCAAACATCTCATTTCCAGCACATCCATCCTCCTGCGCACCACTCTATCCATAGCCCACGCCTCGCAACCATACAACATTGTTGGAACCACTATTCCTTCAAACATACCCATTTTTGCTTTCCGAGATAATGTTCTCGACTTCCACACATACTTCAAGGCTCCCAGAATTTTCACCCCCTCCCCCACCCTATGATCCACTTCCGCTTCCATGGTTCCATCCGCTGCCAGATCCACTCCCAGATATCTAAAACACTTTACTTCCTCCAGTTTTTCTCCATTCAAACTCACCTCCCAATTGACTTGACCCTCAACCCTACTGCACCTAATAACCTTGCTCTTATTCACATTTACTCTTAACTTTCTTCTTTCACACACTTTACCAAACTCAGTCACCAGCTTCTGCAGTTTCTCACATGAATCAGCCACCAGCGCTGTATCATCAGCGAACAACAACTGACTCACTTCCCAAGCTCTCTAATCCACAACAGACTTCATACTTGCCCCTCTTTCCAAAACTCTTGCATTCACCTCCCTAACAACCCCATCCATAAACAAATTAAACAACCATGGAGACATCACACACCCCTGCCGCAAACCTACATTCACTGAGAACCAATCACTTTCCTCTCTTCCTACACGTACACATGCCTTATATATATATATATATATATATATATATATATCCCTGGGGATAGGGGAGAAAGAATACTTCCCACGTATTCCCTGCGTGTCGTAGAAGGCGACTAAAAGGGGAGGGAGCGGGGGGCTGGAAATCCTCCCCTCTCATTATTTTTTTTTAATTTTTCCAAAAGAAGGAACAGAGAAGGGGGCCAGGTGAGGATATTCCCTCAAAGGCCCAGTTCTCTGTTCTTAACGCTACCTCGCTAACGTGGGAAATGGCGAATAGTTTGAAAGAAAGAAAGATATATATATATATATATATATATATATATATATATATATATATATATATATATATATATATATATACATATATATATATATATATATATATATATATATATATATATATATATATATATATATATATATATATATGAATGTAGGTGTGCGGCAGGGGTGTGTGATGTCTCCATGGTTGTTTAATTTGATGGGGTTTAAGAACAGAGTTTTGGAAAGAGGGGCAAGTATGAAGTCTGTTGGGGATGAGAGAGCTTGGGAAGTGAGTCAGTTGTTGTTCGCTGATGATACAGCGCTGGTGGCTGATTCATGTGAGAAACTGCAGAAGCTGGTGACTGAGTTTGGTAAAGTGTGTGGAAGAAGAAAGTTAAGAGTAAATGTGAATAAGAGCAAGGTTATTAGGTACAGTAGGGTTGAGGGTCAAGTCAATTGGGAGGTAAGTTTGAATGGAGAAAAACTGGAGGAAGTAAAGTGTTTCAGATATCTGGGAGTGGATCTGGCAGCAGATGGAACCATGGAAGCGGGGAAGGGGCGAAAATCCTGGGAGCCTTGAAGAATGTGTGGAAGTCGAGAACATTATCTCGGAAAGCAAAAATGGGTATGTTTGAAGGAATAGTGGTTCCAACAATGTTGTATGGTTGCGAGGCGTGGGCTATGGATAGAGTTGTACGCAGGAGGGTGGATGTGCTGGAAATGAGATGTTTGAGGACAATGTGTGGTGTGAGGTGGTTTGATCGAGTAAATAACGTAAGGGTAAGAGAGATGTGTGGAAATAAAAAGAGCATGGTTGAGAGAGCAGAAGAGGGTGTTTTGAAATGGTTTGGGCACATGGAGAGAATGAGTGAGGAAAGATTGACCAAGAGGATATATGTGTCGGAGGTGGAGGGAAGGAGGAGAAGTGGGAGACCAAATTGGAGGTGGATAGATGGAGTGAAAAAGATTTTGTGTGATCGGGGCCTGAACATGCAGGAGGGTGAAAGGAGGGCAAGGAATAGAGTGAATTGGATCGATGTGGTATACTGTGGTTGACGTGCTGTCAGTGGATTGAATCAGGGCATGTGAAGCGTGTGGTGTAAACCATGGAAAGCTGTGTAGGTATGTATATTTGCGTGTGTGGACGTGTATGTATATACATGTGTATGGGGGTGGGTTGGGCCATTTCTTTCGTCTGTTTCCTTGCGCTACCTCGCAAACGCGGGAGACAGCGACAAAGCAAAAAAAAGAAAAAACCCTAGTTTTCTGTTTTTTTTTATAAATTTGTAATCATAGATAAGCTTTTTTTTCTTGGGTGGCATTGGTATAACCTCAGAAAAACTGAATTGGGCTGTCATAGAAAAAAAAGTTAGAGAACCATTGCCTTAGAGGATGAGGAGAAACTTGGGTTTAAGTGAATGACACCAATCAAAACACCATGATCTTAGTTGGGTGGTTTTGCTTTTCTTATTCAAATACAGTACATTGTATATTAGAGAAACCAGATTTTAAACTACATGCCTATGTATATAGAAACATTATTATGTCATTGTATCCTAAAAATGTTCACCTAGTTTTCATAACTTCAAAACATTTTTCGACAACAGAAACAGAAGAATCCTTTTCAGGATACACTTGAATAAATTGATTCTGGATGGAAGGCTCCTTTGTATTCAGCCAATGGCATTTATGTTGTTGGCTCTGGTATAGTCAAGGATACCTGACCTAACTTTTTTTTTCAATTTCTGTTCATAAAACCGTATACTTTCCCATGTCCTCTACATCCTGTCTTTCCTTGGAATATTAATCAAAGATATCTGCAGTCTTTCACTGGTAATCGTCTCTATATTTACTGAAAATCAGTTCAGTTGTGAATGATGCTTAGCCCTTAAAATCTTGCTTAAAGCCAACTCTGTTTCTTGTTTTTGGTTTTAGGTTTTTCTTGTACACCTGTGAACCATTGGCACTCACATGATTTTTTTTATGTAAAGTTGGGATGAAGACAAGGGCCATGTTATTAAAATTAAAGGGAAGAATATGAGACTTTTGCAGCTTCTGCATTGTTTTCTTTGTAATATTTAGGTTAAATTAAAAATTCAACAAAGGAGAAGAGTGGTAGGAAGTTTGAGGAAAAATCTAACATTAAATATGTAGCATTATATGGGGTGAATCAGACCAGTGGGATGCTTTGGGTGATTCAGACCACTGTAATTTTAAAGAGCATAAGAATCAACACGATAGTTTTGAAATGCTCCTCCAAGATATCATTGTTGATGCACAAGTGGTATGAAATGCTTAAGACTAGTCTATAACTCTTTACTATGGTTTTCTTTTCTTTTTAACATGTGTGAGGATGGAGTGATACGGAGGATAAAAGCAAAACTCAGGAAATGGGTGCAGAGATGGAGTTTGGTGGTGAGGTGTGGCTAGTGACAAGCTTGTTTGTGGATGAGACTTTGTTGTTTGCTGAGAGTGGAGAGAAGTTGCAGAAAGTTGTAATTCTGCTCAGCAGTTTTTTAAGGGAGAAGAGATCCAGTTGTTTTAGCCTCTCTTTGTATGCCAGATTTCTAAGGGATGGAATCAATTTTGTTGTGCGTCTTTGTACTTGCTTTGACTTTTCCGTGTCTTTTTTATAATTTGGGGGTCAAAATTGGACTGCAGATTCAAGGTGTGGTCTTACTAGAGAATTATAAAGTGTAAGAATTTTTTCTGTTGTTTTATATTCTGTGTTCCTGGATATGCAACCTAACATTTGGTTGCCCTTTTTAGATGTTGCTTGACACTGTTTAGCGTACTTCAGATTGTTGCTAACAACAACACCAAGGTCTTTTTCTTCATTTACTTCAGTTAGAGAGTTTCCGAAGTTTGTTGTTGTAACTTATATTTTTGTCTCCAAAGTGCATAATTTACACTTGTGTACATTAAACTTCATGTGTCACCTGTCTGACCACTCTGCTAGTAAGTTAAGATCTCTTTGAATCATTCTACAGTCCCGCCTGTTTACAGCTCTACCTCCTAGTTTAGTATCATCAGCAGATTTGGAGATCATGGATATGAGACCAAGTTCTAGGTCATTAATGTATGTTATGAAAAGGATTGGACCTAGGACCAACCCTTGTGGCACACCACTTGTTACGTCTAGCCAATCTGAGGCTTCACTGTTTAATACTATGTGCAGCTTTCTTCGGTAAGCCAGTCTCTGATCCATGTACAGAGTTCTTCACTGATTCCATGTGTTTTGAGTTTATTTAAATGCCTCAAGTGAGGTACTTTATTGAAAGCATTATTGATATCCAGATATACTGCATCAGACAGTCCTTTTTCATCCCAATTTTGATAAATAACATTGAAAAATTCCAGTGAATTTGTCAGGCAAGATCTTCTGTTGCAGAAACCATGTTGGTTGTCTGATATGATTTTGTGATCTAGAAATGTGAAAATTTTATTGAATTATTTTTTCCATTGTTTTACATGACACTGATGTGAGGCTAATTGGGTGGTAGTTCAAGGCACACTTTTTGTCTCCTTTTATATTTACAGGAGTAACATTTGCTACTTTCCATTCAGTTGGCACCTGACCACCTGATAGAGATTTGTTGAATATTTTTGTTATAGGGTATATCACCTGTCTCTTAACCTCTTAAAAATCTTGGAGGCTAAGTTATATGAGCTGTTGGATTTGTTAGGATTTGATTGGTCCAGGTATATTAGTACGTCAGAGTTCTTTATTTCTCTAACCTTCAACTCTTCTTCATCAGATCCTTGAAACATTTTCATTGGTTGCTGTATTCTAGATGTTCCTTCAATTGTGAATACAGAGTTAAAGGAATGATTTAGTGTGGTAGCCATTTCCTTGTCGTCAGTTGTTAGTATGTCATGTTCATTTTGTAATGGTCCTGTGCCTTCTTTTACTGCCTTCCTTTGGCTTACATGTTTGAAGAATTCCCTAGGATTATTCTTAACTTTCAAGGAAATTCCTTTTTCTTTGCATTTTCTCTGTCTTATGACTTTCTTACACTCGCTTTGGATTTTGATTAATTCTTGGCAATTTTCATCAGTTCCCATTTATTTGAATTACTTATATGTTGTCTTCTTTTTGCAGATATGTCCCTCTATTCTCCTATTCATCCATGATTGTATTGAAATGTTGCAAGTTCTCTTCATAATTTGTGGAATATGTTTATTTTCAATCTTGAATAGTTACTGTGAGAAAGTCAAGAAGTTTGTCCATTTGGTACTGCAAATTTCATGTCTAATGTTTTCAAAATTTGCTTGCATGTAATCTGGGATCAAGAGTTTGTTGTCATTTATTTCCTAGTCTAGATTTATCTTTAATCTAATCAAAATGTTTACTGACATTTTTGAGATTGCAATAATGTTCGGGTTTTCAGTAACTGTATAGGATATATGTTCATCATGTTTCGTAATGATGCTCTGGGCATTTGTGCATATTAAACTTATTTTCCTTGGAGTTGATTTCTGGACTTAATTTGCCTTTTGTTTTACTTTTGCTATGCGTGTTTGTATTATCACTGTAAATGTCTGCGTGTGCAGCTGTGGGAGAGAAATAGTTCTCCATCTAATTTGGGTTCGCTACCGTACTATGACCCTCCCCACACTGGACCCTACCAGCCTAGCTCCTAAAAGTTACCTGAGAGTTGACCTGCAGCTGTGCTAACCTACTAGGTATACTGCCTGAGTTGTCCCCAGCTGACCCTACTTGACCATTCTTTGTTAATTCCACTGCCTGTAAGGATACTACTACTCCTTGAGGATCCCTGCTCCCAAGGTCAAACTGGACACCTTGTCCCTAAGATCCCTTTCACACTCAGATTCCCCTTACACCAACCCACCTCCAATAGCTACCCCCTCACCCTCCCCCACTCTCCTAGTTACTTCATTAGCTCAACCGTGATTTGCTTTCCTGAGCAAAAAAGGTGTAAACTTCTTATCCAATTCTCTGCCAAGGCAGGCTTTCCCTGTTCCAATTAAATGAAGACCATCCCTAGCATACAGAGATCTATCTTGACTAAAATGGCCCCACAGGTCTGTACTAACTACACTATCTTCCTTGCCACAGAGCTTCGATTCTTTTGTTTATCTCCAGCATTCTACTAAGGGTACAGTAATCGACGTTATACCTTAGCAGCAATCCCGATATTATAAGCTTCCTATAACTTTCTTTAAACTTGCTGATTAGTTCCCTATTCTTCTCTAATATTTCTTCCAATCTCTCATTAACTTTATTGTTTGTCCCCACCTGAATGGCAAAAACCTTCATCCTCAGGATTGTTTGAGACTGTGCTGTCAGACTTATCTAACATGTGTTCGATCCTAGCACCTGGCGAACACAAGTTATTCCTATTTTTACGCTTTGCACAGAACTCTTGGTCCTGATGTCTGACTAAAGTCCCCAACCAGGATGATGCTATGATCATCCTGTACTTCATCATTTAGTATGCTAAACCTGTTGTGTGTTGAGAGTTCCTTGCTGGTAGGATGTTCGGCAATGCAGTGACAAGTTTTCCTCATGGGTTGGAAGTATCTTCCAAGTTTGTCTCATTGGTTGCTATCCTACTATTTAAGCTATCTATCCTAGATGATATACCTATGTCTATTTTCTGTATCGCAACCGTTTTCACTGCCAAGAACCCAGCTTCCTCAATCCCACCGTTTCATCCTAACATCTAGTTTCTACAAGGTTTCACTGTGTTTTCTAGCACCTACCCAAAGCCTATCAAATGCATTGCAGAACAAACAATAAGTGTACTTGCCTTCTTCTCTGAGGAGAAAATCCCTGGTGAACTCCTGATAGCATCTAGGGCAGAAAACTCGAGAAGCTGGAGCCGAGATTCAAATGATTTCACAAAAAGATTCAAGGTATTTTACTAAGATTCAAGTGGGTCACTAAGCGGCACACAAAAAGACCTGTTTGAGCTGGTTCAGCGAGTGGGTTGCTAGAGCACATCTATAAGCATCAATGGAGGTAAACGTGAGTAAAGGTAAAGTAATGGTGTTTGAAGGAAACAGAGTGAAAGTATAGGTATGGCAAAGCCCTATAGATTGAGAGGAGAAAGTGTACTAAACTTTGTAATAGATATAGGGAAAAAAAGACTGGAAAAGGTGAGGGAATTCACGTATTTTGAGCTATCTTGGGATTCTTGGTTTGGTGATATGGAAGGAGAGATATATGTTATATGAGTTATATGATTGCGAGGCATGGGCTATAGATAGAGTTGTGCGAAGGAGGGTGGATGTGCTGGAAATGAGATGTTTGAGGACAATATGTGGTGTGAGGTGGTTTGATTTAGTAAGTAATGATAGGGTAAGAGAGATGTGTGGTAATAAAAAGAGTGTGGTTGAGAGAGCAGAAGAGGGTGTTTTGAAATGGTTTGGTCACATGGAGAGAATGAGTAAGGAAAGATTGACCAAGAGGATATATGTGTCAGAGGTGGAGGGAATGAGGAGAAGTGGGAGACCAAATTGGAGGTGGAAAGATGGAGTGAAAAAGATTTCGTGTGATCGGGGCCTGAACATGCAGGAGGGTGAAAGGCATGCAAGGAATAGAGTGAATTAGAACGATGTGGTATACTGGGGTCGACGTGCTGTCAGTGGATTGAACCAGGGCATGTGAAGCGTGTGGGGTAAACCATGGAAAGTTGTGTGGGACCTGGATGTGGAAAGGGAGCTGTGGTTTCGGTGCATTATTACATGACAGGTAGAGACTGAGTGTAAATAAATGTGGCCTTTGTTGTCTTCTCCTAGCGCTACCTCGTGCGCTTGAGGGGGGAGGGGGTTGTTATATCGTGTGGCAGGGTGGCGATGGGAATGAATATAGGGAGACAGTATGAGTTATGTGCAGGTGTATATATGTATATGTCTGTGTGTGTATATATATGTATTCGTTGAGATGTATAGGTATGTATATTTGCATGTGTGGACGTGTATGTACATACATGTGTTTGTGGGTGGGTTGGGCCATTCTTTTGTCTGTTTCCTTGCGCTACCTTGCTAATGTGGGAGACAGCGACAAAGCAAAATAAAATAGATAAATAGATAAGTGAAGAAAAGTTTAAGGAACAGCATAGTCCTCCTTACCCGGACCTATGTAGTTGAAACATGAACATGGAATGAGTCACGGAAATAAAGGATCCAGTCTGTAGAAATGAGCTATGTGAGAGAAACATGTGGTATGACTTGATGGGATGTATCTTGTCTCGAGACAACTTCCTCAATAAACTTAGACCTGGGCAGGATATATCAGTAGGGTAAACAAAATCTGGTTAAATTAATTGCCTTCAAGAATCAGTTTCTATCTGTCTGTATCAAAGATTCCTCACAAGTTTTCTCTTTCCTTTGATGGTTCTATAATTCCCATCTTGACTCAGTGAAATACTTGATATTACTGTAACATCCATTCTTTCTTAGATACCCCACATTACAGAAATAGCTGTCTTGCTATAAAAAACTGGGAGTCCTGATTAGTTGTCAAAATTCCTTTTCTTCTGAATGGTTGCTCTATTTATACAGAGGATTGATCTGTCCTTGATTGGAGTACAGCTCTCACATCTGGGGTGGTAATAGCTCTTTGTCCGTACACGACAAGAGTCAAATCAGAAGCTGTCCGACTTATAAACTCTCCCAGGCTAACTTCAAAACTTGACTCTCTTACTTTGTGCTGTAATGTTGGTTCGCTTTCCCATTTCTATAGGTATTACTTTGGTTTGTGCTCCTGAAAGCTGGCTACTTGTGTGCCCTCACCACTAGTTAGACCACGCAATCTTTGTCAAGTTGCTGCATCACATGATTACTGTGTAGCTGGTAGCAACTCAAGGGTGGGCCATTTTGATAACTGTTTCTTTCTCTAAACCTCAAAGCTTTGGAACTCTACCCTCTCATGTATTTCCAAGTAAATATGACCTGGCATATTTTCGATGGTAGGTTTTCCACTCCCTCGAAAATTTGTAAATACTTTCCCTTGTGCCTTCTCTTTCTCTTTCATAATCCTCCCTGTATTTCAGTTAAGACCCATCCTTGATGTGGACTTTTGCCTGTAACTGGAGCCTGTAACTTGAAAACATCCATGGACAAAAAGGAATAGATGAGGATTTTGGAAGAAAGTTAAGTGAAAAGTTTGGGGATAATAAGAAACTATACTGGAAAGAAGTGAAAAAGGAAGGAGGTGGATGTAAACATGGAAATGTTGATGTGAGAAGTAAGGAAGGGCAAATGTTGAATCAAAGTGAGGAAGTAAAAGGAAGATGGAAAGAGTATTTTGAAGAATTGATGAATGTGGGAGAAGGGGAGGCAGCAGTTGTTACATGCTTGGATATGAAGGAAGGAAGGAATAGGATACAAGTGCAGAGGCCTATAGAAGAGGGAGGTAAGAAGAGTAATAATGAGTCTGAAGGTAGGAAAAGCACCTGGAGTGGTTGGGATTATGGCTGAAATGCTGAAGTATGGAAGAGTAAGTGTGATTTAGTGGATGCATCCTATATATGATTTAACATGTAAACAGAAGTTGTGCCTGAGGATTGGGTTGAAGCTTTTATTGTTCCTTTATTCAAAGGAAAAGGTGCAAAGGATGTATGTAGAATTTGTAGGGGAATAAGTCTGTTAAGTATACCAAGAAAAGTGTATGTGAGAATAATAATTGACAGTGATGGAAGTGACTGAATGCAGAATAAGTGAAGAACAAGGAGGTTCAAGGAAGGATATGGGATGTATAGATAAAATTTTTGTAGTAAAGATGACTATGGAAAAGTATTTAGCAAAAGGTAAGAAGTAAGAAGTTGTATACATCTTTTATAGATCTGGAGAAAGCGTATGACAGAGTCGAGTGGAATGCTTTGTGGGATGTGTTAAGGATATATGGTATAGGGGGAAAACTGTTAGATGGTGTAAAAGCCCTCTATAGAGGAGCAAATTCATGTTTAAGAGTAGATGGAGAAATGAGCAGAAGTTTTGGTATACATATAGGTGTGAGGCAGGGCTGTGTGATGTCATCGTGGCTATGTATGTATATATATATATATGGATGGGGTGATAAGAGAGATGAAAGCAAACCTTGGGAAAAGGGCTGCAGAGATAGAGCGTGGCAGTGAGATATGGTGGCTGGTGGCAAGCCTGTTTGTGGATGATACTGTGTTGTTTACAGAGACTGAAGAGGAGTTGCAAAAGGTTGTATGTTGTGGAGCCTGAAGAGGAGTTGGAGAAGGTTGTAAGTGTGTTTTATGATGTGTGTAAGTGGAGGAGGTTTAAGGTAAGTGTAAGTAGAAGTAAAGTAATGGTGTTTGAAAGGAAATGGAGTGAAAGAATAGCTTTTGTAAAACCATATAGAATGAAAGAAGAAAGTGTACTAAGCTGTACTGTGAATATTGGAGGGGGAGGTGAGACAGGAAGTGAGGGAATTTATGTATCTGAGAGCTGTCTTGGGTAAGTTTGGTGATATAGAAGGAGAGATAAGGGAGAGAGCGGTACAGAGTAGAAGAGTCATTGGGTTTCTTAATGTGATAATGAAGGTAGAGGTTTAAGTATGGATGTGAAGAGAGGATTAAGGGACAGCATAGTCCTCCCAACCCTGACCTATGCAGCCAAAACATGGACATGGAATAAGGCACAGAGGTCAAGAATCCAGGCTGTGGAAATGAGCTATTTGAGAAGAGCATGTGGTGTGACTAAGTGGAATGAAGAAAGAAGTGAAAGATGTGGTATGGCAAGGAATGTGAAGGGAATGAGGAATGAATTGTAAAGTGGTAGAATGGGTGAAACATAATACTTTGAGGGGGTTTGAGCACATGGAAAGAATGCAAGACTGGGAGTTTTACAAAGGTAGTGAATGATAGTACAATTAAAGGGGTTGGTGTGAGTGGAAGACAACCTGTGACATGGGCAAATAGGGTGGAAGAATACTAGAGGGAAAGAAACAGAGGAAGAATGTGTGGAATGGTGTATGCGAGGGAAGAATGGAAGGACAGGGATAAGTGGAGACTCTTTTGCCATGGCCATCCCTTAATGGGAGTTCCTGGAGGGAAAGGGTGTTAGATATATAGATAGATAGATAGATGGTTAGAAAAAGGAGTGAAGTTTCTTTTATGAACCTCTTACTGTGAATAACTCCATCATTTCCTTGCTCTTGGATGTATCAGCTTTGAAGGTGCAAAAGCTCGGTTAAAGGGATCATGGGAATATTGAATTCATTATAGGCATATATTTATTTTGTGTATGTGTTTTATGGAATTCAGACTTTCAAAGAAGAGAATGTCATTTACTATGTCTTATGATATTTAGAAATGCATATTATTGTTAAAGAAAAATGAAATAGTTTTTAGAAAATTGTTTTGGAAGTATTGTTTGTTGTCTCTACTGGGGTATTGTATACTAAACTGCAAAACCATTGTGAATGGGTTTATGAATAACATCTTCCTTGTTTTCCTGCAGTACCATGCCTCCAAGACCAGAAGTGACGTATAATTGGGTTAATATAACTTCAGATTTCTTCCATGCTACCAAAGGTGAGCAGAGCTACTAAATTTCTCTAATGTGTTGTAGATGGTCAAGTGTAGACTAATATTTTGTTACTTTGTGCACTATTACCATACTTCTCTTCTTTATTAATTGAAAATTGAAATTGTTGTGTTTATATGTATTTCATATATACTTGAAAACAGCAGCTTTGATAAATATGTATTACATATATATTTGAAAACAGCATTTTCTCTAAATGGATTTTTTTTTTTTTACATAAATAATGAATTTCTGTCTTAGACTTGCAGTTGGGTGAGCTCCTACATGATGACATTTTTGGACTCTTTGAAGCCATGTCTGCAATAGAGATGATGGATCCCAAGATGGATGCTGGGATGATGTGTAATAGAGGCAAGAAGGTTCTCAATTTTGACCAGGCTGTTAAGGTTAGTAGCACTGTCAGGTGAACTTTATCACATTGCCATGCTTTCAGTCTTATGAAGGCAGGATCTAAACATTTATCTCAACTCCTGTGTCTCTCAAACCTTAAGCAAGGCACTTTATATGTATTTCATCAGCACTGCCCTGATGCACAGTACAGTACTTCCTTCATTACGCAGATATGACTGGTGTAGTTGACATTCTTTGATAAACTTTTTCCCTACTTCATTTACAGACTTGTAAAGATCATCTGCTATCGTGAATTCCAACCTCATAGCTTTTTTTTTAAGTAACTTATGCCTTATCATCCTGCTTGATCACATGTGTAGATAATAGATTATGATTTTATTCTTAACCCCTCTACTCCTCTAGGTAGATATTTATGCTAGGCAAGGTGGTCCTCTAGTTGGATATTCATGCATTCAGTTCCACACCTCAATTTTAAGGCCACTCACTGAACCTGAGTGGTTGATAAAGATGCCTTGTGGAAGGTCTTGAAAATATTTCAGTGTATGGGGTAAGCTACTGTAAACAGTGAGAACATTTTATCAAGAATGTAAGGCATGTGTGCCTGTAAGTAGACAAGAGTGAGTGGCTCCAGTTGAAGGTTGGTCTATGGAAAGGCTTTGTGATTTCACCATTTCTGTTTAATTTGTTAGTGGATGAGATGTTGAGGGAGGTAAATGCAAGGGTCTTTGAGATATGTGTGAAGTAAGTCAGTTGTTGTATGCTGATGATACAACAATGGTGGCAGATTCATGTGAGAAACTGCAGAAGTTGGTGGCAGTTTGGGAGAGTGTGTGATAGGAGAGAGTTGAGAGTAAATCTGAATCAAAGAAAGGTTATTATATTTAGCAGAATGCAGGGATAGTTTAGTTGGGGTGTGAGTTTGAATGGAGAAGATTTAGAGGAAGTGAAGTGTTTTAGGTACGTTGGAGTAGACATGGCAGTGATAGAACCATGGAAGTGGAAGTGAGTCATAGGGTGGGGGGGGGTGAAGGTTGTAAGAGCAATGAGGAATGTGTTGAAAGAGATGTTGTCATCTGTGAGGGCAAAAATGGGCACGTATAGTACTTCCAGTGATGTTGTATGGATGTAAGGCATGGGCAGAGGATGTGTGTAAGGATGTGAGGAGGACGATGGATGTATTAGAAATAAATGTTTGAGGACAATTAGTGGTGTAAGATGGTTTGATCAAGTCAGTAATGAAAGTGTAAGAAGAGTGTGGTTGAGGGAACTGAAGAGGATGTTCTGAAATGGTTTGGGCATAGGAAGAGAATGAGTGGGGAGAGGTTGACAGAGTGGATATATGTGTCAGAAGTGGATTGGATGAGGAAAAGTGGGAGACCAAATTGGAGATGGAAGGATGGAATGAAAAAGATTTTGAGTGATCAGGGGCTGAACATGCAGGAGGATGAAAAATGTGTGTGTGATAAAGTGAATTTGGTATACAGAGGGAGACATGTCAATGGACTGAACTAGGGCATGTGAAGCAGCTGGAGTAAACCAAGGAAAGTTCTGTGGGGTTTAGTTGTGGATAGGGGCCTGTGGTTTCGGTGCATGACACAAGGCGGCTAGTATATATAGAATGGCAAAAGGTGAGAGCAAATGAAGTGAGGGGAGTGGGTGAGAAATGGGGTGTATTTAAGGAAGCAGTGATGGCGTGTGGCATGAGAAAGGTGTGAGGTGGGCAGATTAGAAAGGCTAACGAGTGGTGGGATAAAGAAGTAAGGTTGCTAGTGAAAGAGAAAAGAGAGGAGTTTGGACAGTGTTTACAAGGAAGGAATGCAGATGACTAGGAGATGTATAAAAGAAAGCAGCAGGTCAAGAGGAAGGTGCAAGGGTTGAAAAAGAGGGCAGTTAAGAGTTGGGGTGAGAGAGTTTCATTAAACTTTAGGGAGAATAAAAGAATGTTTTGGAAGGAGGTTAATAATGTGCGTAAGACAAGAAAACAAATGGGAACATTGTGAAGGAGATGGGGTGAGTATTTTGAAGGTTTGTTGAATGTGTTTGATATAGTATCAGATGTAGGGTGTTTTGGTTGGGGTGGTGTGTAAAATGAGAGGGGTCACGGAGAATGGTTTGGTTAAGAGAGAAGAGGTAGTGAAATCTTTATGGAAGGTAAATCTGGCAAGGTGGCAGGTTTGGATGGTATTGCAGTTGACTTTATTAAGAAAGGGGTGATTGTGTTGTTGATTGGTTGGTAAGGATATTCATTCTATGTATGGATCATGGTGAGGTGCATGAAGATTGGTGGAATGCATGCATAATGCCATTGTACAAAGGCAAAGGGGATAAAGGTGAGTTTTCAAACTACAGAGGCATAAGTTTGTTGAGTATTCCTGGAAGATTGTATGAGAGGGTATTGATTGAGGGGGTAAAGGCATCAGATTGGGGAGGAGCAGTGTGGTTTTAGAAGTGGTAGAGGATGTGTGGATCAGGTATTTGCTTTGAAGAATGCATTTGAAAAATACTTAGAAAAACAGATGGATTTGTGTGGCATTTATGGAGCTGGAGAAGGCATATGATAGGGTTGATACTGATGCTTTGTGGAAGGTATTAAGAATATATGGTGTGGGAGGTAAGCTGCTAGAAGCAGCAATTGATTTGTTTATGGATGGGGTAGTTAGGGAAGTGAATGCAAGAGTTTTGGAGAGAGAGGTAAAGCAGTCTGTTGTGGATGAGAGAGCCTGGGAAGTCAGTCAGTTGTTGTTCTCCAATGACTGTACTGGAGGCTGATTTGAGTGAGAAACTGCAGAAGTTGGTGACTAAGTTTGGAAAAGTGTGGGAAAGGAGAAAGTTGTGAGTAGATATGAATAAAAGCAAGGTTATTAGATTCAGCAGGGTTGAGGGACAAGTAAGTTGAAGGTACATTTGAATGGAGAAAAATTGGAGGAAGTGAAGTGTTTCAGATATCTGGGAGTGGACTTGGCAGCAAATGGAACTATAGAAGCGGAAGTGGTAGCATGGGGAAGGGGCAAAGTTTCTGGGAGCAGTGAAAAATGTGTGGAAAGAAAGAATTTTATCTCTGAGAGTTAAAATGGGTATGTTTGAAGGAATAGTAGTTCCAACAATAGTATATGGTTGCAAGGCATGGGCTATAGATAGGGTTGTATGGATGAGGGTGGATGTGTTGGAAATATAATGTTTGAGGACAATATGTGGTGTGAGGTGGTATGATCAAGTAAGTAATGAAAGGGTAAGAGATATGTATAGTAATAAAAAGAGTGTGGTTGAGCGAGCAGAAGAGGGTGTTTTGAAATGGTTTGGACATACAGAGAGAATGAGTGAGGAAAGGTTGGCAAAGAGGATGTATGTGTCAGAGTTGGAGGGAGCAAGGAATGATCAGGGCTTGAACATGCAGGAGGGTGAAAGGCATGCTTGAAGTAGAGTGAATTGGAATGATATGGTTTGCTGGGGTTGACATGCTGTCAGTGGGCTGAGACAGGGCATGTGAAAAGTCTGGGGTATACCCTGTGGGGCCTGGATGTGGACAGGGAGTTGTGGTTTTGGTACATAACACATGACAGCTAGAGAATGATAATGAGCAGATGTGGCCTTTCTTTGTCCGTTTCTTGATGCTACCTTGCTGACATGGGTGGCGATGCTGTTTCCTGTGGGATGGGATGTTGCTGGAAATGGATGAAGGCGAGCAAGTATGAATATGTACATGTGTATACATGTATATGTATGTGTATGTATATGTGCATGTATGTGTATGTGCATGTATGTATATATGTGTGTATGTGAGTGGATGGGTCTTTCATCATTAGTTTCATGGTGCTACCTCAGTAATGCAAGAAATGGTGATCAAGTATGATGAATAAATAGATATACATTAAGATATCCCTGGGGATAGGGGAGAAAGAATACTTCCCATGTATTCCCCACATGTCATAGAAGGCAACTAAAGGGGGTAGGAGTGGGGGAGCTGGAACCCTCCCCTCCTTGTATTTAACATTCTAAAAGAGGAAACAGAAGAAGGAGCCATGCGGGGAGTGCTCATGCCCCTTGAAGGCTCAGATTGGAGTGTCTAAATGTGTGTGGATGTAACCAAGTTGAGAAAAAAAGGAGAGATAGATGGTATCTTTGAGGAAAGGAACCTGGATGTTTTGGCTCTGAGTGAAATGAAGCTCAAGGCTAGAGGGGAAGAGTAGTTTTGGGAATGTCTTGGGAATAAAGTCTGGGGTTAGTGAGAGGACAAGAGCAAAGGAAAGGAATAGCACTCCTCCTGAAGGAGGAGTTGTGGGAATATGTGATAGAGTGTAAGAAAGTAAACTCTAGATTGATATGGGTAAAACTGAAAGTGGATGGAGAGAGTTGGGTTATTATTGGTGCCTATGCACCTGGTCATGAAAAGAAAGATCATGAGAGGCAAGTGTTTTGGGAGCAGCTGAGTGAGTGTGTTAGCAGTTTTGATGCATGAGACAGGGTTATAGTGATGGGTGATGTAAATGCAAAAGTGAGTAATGTGGCAGTTGAGGGTATAATTGGTGTACATGGGGTGCTCAGTGTTGTAAATGGAAATGGTGAAGAGTTTGTGGATTTGTGTGCTGAAAAAGGTTTGGTGATTGGGAATACCTGTTTTGAAAAGAGAGATATACATAAGTATACGTATGTGAGTAGGAGAGAGGGCCAGAGGGCGTTATTGGATTATGTCTTAATTGATAGGCATGTAAAAAAGAGACTGTTGGATGTTAATGTGTTGAGAGGGGCAGCTGGAGGGATGTCTGATCACTATCTGGTGGAGGCAAAGTTGAAGATTTGTAGAGGTTTTCAGAAAAGAAGAGAAAATGTTGGAGAGAAGAGAATGGTGAGAGTATGTGAGCTTGGAAAGGAGACTTGTGTGAGGAAATACCAGGGGAGATTGATTGCAGAATGGCAAAAGGTGAGAGTGTATGAAGGAAGGAGGGTGGTGGAGGAATAGGATGTATTTAGGGAAGCAGTGATGCTTGCACAAAAGATGTCTGTGACATGAGAAAGGTAGGAGGTGGGCAGATTAGAAAGGGTAGTGAGTGGTGGGATGAAGAAGTAAGATTGTTAGTGAAAGAGAAGAGAGAGGTGTTTGGACAATTTTTCAGTGGAGTAATGCAAATGACTGGGAATGGTATAAAAGAAAGTGGCAGGAGGTCAAGAGAGAGGTGGTAGAGGTGAAAAAGAGGGCAAATGAGTTGGAGTGAGAGTATCATTAAATTTTAGGGAGAGTAAAAAGATGTTATGGAAGGAGGTAAATAAAGTGTGTAAGACAAGAGAACAAATGGGAACATCAGTGAAGGGGCAAATGGGGTGGTAATAACAAGTAGTGATGAAGTGAGAAGGAAATGGAGTGAATATTTTGAAGGTTTGTTGAATGTGCTAGATGATAGAGTGACAGATAGGGTGTTTTGGTTGAGGTGGAGTGCAAAGTTAGAGGGTGATGGAGAATGGTTTGGTGAACAGAGAAGAGGTAGTGAAAGCTTTTCGGAAGATGAAAGGCAGCAAGGCAGCAGGTTTGGATGGTATTACAGTGGAATTTATTAAAAAAAAGGGGTAACTGTGTTGTTGATTGGTTGGTGAGGATATTCATTGTATGTGTGGATCATGGTGAAGTGCCTGAAGATTGGTAGAATGCATGCATAGTGCCATTGTACAAAGGCAAAGGGGATAAAGGTGATTGTTCAAATTACAGAGGCATAAATTTGTTAAGTATTCCCTGGCGAATTATATGGGAGGGTATTGAATGAGAGGGTGCATGCATGTACAGAGCATCAGACTGGGGAAGAGTAGTGTGGTTTCAGAAGTGGTAGAGGATGTGTGGATCAGGTGTTTGCTTTGAAAAATGTGTGTGAGAAATACTTAGAAAAACAGATGGATTTGTATGAAGCATTTATGGTTATGGAGAAGGCATATGACAGGGTGGATAGAGATGCTTTGTGGAAGGTTTTCAGAGTATATGGTGTAGGAGGTAAGTTGCTAGAAGCAGTGAAAAGTTTTTACCAAGGATGTAAGGCATGTGTATGAGTAGGAAGAGAGTAAAGTGTTTGGTTCCCAGTGAATGTCGGTTTGCGGCAGGGGTGCATGATGTCTCCATGGTTGTTAAAATTGTTTATTATGGATGGGGTGGTTAGGGAGGTGAAGTATGCAGTGTATTGTCAGTGAGAGGGCATGGGAAGTGAGTCAGTTGTTGTTCACTGATGATACAGTGCTGGTGGCTGATTCAGGTGAGAAACTGCAGAAGTTGGTAACTGAGTTTGGTAAAGTGTGTGAAAGAAGATAGCTGAGAGTGAATGTGAATAAGAGCAAGGTTATTAGGTTCAGTAGGGTTGAGGAGCAAGTTGATTGGGAGGTAAGTTTGAATGGAGAAAAACTGGAGGAAGTGAATTTAGATATCTGGGAGTGGATTTAGCAGTGTATGGAACCATGGAAGCAGAAGTGAGTCACAGGATGGGAGAGGGGGCAAAGGTTCAGGGAGTGTTGAAGAATGTGTGGATGGCGAGAATGTTATCTTGGAGAGCAAAAATGGTATGTTTGAAGGAATAGTGGATCCAACAATGTTATATGGTTGCGAGGCATGGGCTATAGATAGGGTTGTGCGGAGGAGGGTGGATGTGTTGGAAATGAAATGTTTGAGGACAATATGTTGTGTGAAGTGGTTTGATCGAATAAGTAATGAAAGGGTAAGAGAGATGTGTGGGAATAAAGAGAGTGTGGTTGAGAGAGCAGAAGAGGGTGTGTTGAAATGGTTTGGACACATGGAGAGAATGAGTGAGGAAAGATTGACAGAGAGGATATATTTGTCAGAGGTAGAGGGAAGAAGAAGTGGGAGACCAAATTGGAGGTGGAAGGATGGAGTGAAAATGATTTTGAGCTATCGGGGCTGGAACATACAGGAGAGTGAAAGGTGTGCAAGGAATAGAGTGAATTGGAATGTGTTTTACTGGGGTCGACGAGCTATCAGTGGAAAGAACCAGGGCATGTGAAGCATCTGGGGTAAACCAGGGAAAGTTCTGTGGTGCCTGGATGTGGAAAGGGAGCTGTTGTTTTGGTGCATTAGGCATGACAGCTAGAGACTGAGTGTAAACAAATGTGGCCTTTTTGTTTGTTCCTGACACCAACTCACTGGAGGGGGGATGGTATTTCATGTTTGGTGGGGTGGTGATGGGAATGGATGAATGCAGCAAATATGAATGTTTACATTTGTATATATGTATATATCTGTGTATGTATATGTATGTATCCGGTGAAATGTATATGCATGTATATGAGCGTGTGTGGGCATTTATGTATATACAGGTGAATGTGGGTGGGATGGGGCATTCCTCATCTGTTTCCTTGTGTTACCTCGCTGATGCAGGAGGTGGCAGTTAAGTATAGTAAAAGAAATGTGAAAATATTTAGAATGGAATATATTTGTAGTGCCATTGTATAAAGGCAAGTGATATAAAGGTGAGTGTTCAAACTAATGAGGTATACCTTTGTTGAATGTACATGGTAAGTTGTATGGGAGGGTATTTATTGAGAGGGGGAAGGCGTACAGAATATCAGATTTGGAATGAGCAGCATGGGCCCAGAAGTGGTTGAGGATGTGGATATCAGATAATTGCTCTTAAATAATGTGTTTGGTAAATGCTTAGAGAAACAGTTGGAATTTTTATGTAGGATTTATGGATCTGAAAAAAGCATATGATAGGATTGATAGACATGCCTTATGGAAGGTCTTGAGAATATACTGAGTAGGAGGAAAGCTGCCGGAAGGAGTGAGAAGTTTTTATCAAGATATGTGTTCGAGTAGGAAGAGAGGACTCTGAATGGTTGTAAATGAAGGTTGGTCTGTGGCACATGTGTGTGATGTCACCAATGTCACCATGGTGGTTTGATTTGCTTATTGATGAGGTGATGAGGAAGATATATGTGAGAGGCTTGGAGAGAGGGGCGAGTATGCAGACTGTGGGGAATGGGAGGGCTTGGGAAGTGATTCAGTTGTTGGTGATGATACAGTACTGATGGCAGATTCGAGTGAGAAACTGCAGAAGTTGGTGACTGAGTTTGTAAGAGTATGTGGAAGGAGAAAGTTGAATAAAAGCAAGGTTATTAGTTTTAGCAGGGTTGCAGGACAGATTACTTGTGGTGAGTTTGAATTGAGAAAAGTGAAGTGTTTTAGATACATGGGAGTGGACATAGCAGCAATTGGAACCATGGAAGTGGAAGTGAGTCATATGGTGGATGGTGAGTGAAGGTACTGGGGTGCTGAAGAGGGTAAAAGTGGGTATGTTTGAAGGTATAGTAGTCCCAACAATGTTATATAGCTGTAAGTGCTGAAGAGGGTAAAAAATGGGTAAGTTTGAAGGTATGGTTGTCTCAGCAATGTTATATGGCTGCAAGGCATGGGCTATAGATAACCTGTGAGGAGGAGGGTGGATGTGTTTAAAATGAAATGTTGGAAGACAATGTAATGCATGAGGTGGTTTGATTGAGAGAGTATAGAAGGGGTAAGAGAGAGATGTGGTAATAAAAAGAGTGTGGTTGAGAGGACTGAAGAGGGCATGCTGAAATGGTTTGGACATATGGTGAGAATGAGTGAGGAAAGGTTGACAAAGAGGATATATGTATTGAACATGCAAGAGGGTGAAAGGTATGTAGGAGATAGAGTGAATTGGAATGATGTAGTATACTGGGGCTGAAGTGCTGTCAGTAGACTGAACCCAGGGCATATGAAGCATCTGGGGTAGACCATGGAAAGGTCTATGGGGCTTGGTTGTGGATAGGTGGCTGTGATTTTGTTGCATTATACATGACAGTTGGAGAATGGATGTGAGTGGCTGTAGCCTTTCTTCATCTATTCCTGAGGCTGCCTTGCTAATTCGAGATGTGGTGATTTAGTATGAAAAACAAATGAAAGTGCTTGCATGGTGAAAATAGGCTTAGATATCTAGAATATTACGTGAATGAACACATTATCTTTTCTGTGCTTCTAGTAGAATGCATCAGTGTGTGTTTTTCTCAATATTTTAGCATGCTTGCATTGATAATGTATTTCCTGAACAGGCTGGAGCTCTAAAACTAAATAACCTAACAATGGAGGAACTGGTTGGCATAATGGACTCAATGCTAGCTTGCCTAGTTACTTGGCTGGAGGGTCATTCTGCAGCACAAACAATTCTCACCTGTCTCTACCTTCACAAGCCTTTGAGTATTGAAGACCGAGCCCTTCGAGCATTTTCCATACAAACTCTGAAGCTCATTGCAATTATAAACAATATTGTTCATAGGTACGTGATATTACACATATTTTTTTGAATGACAGCAGTGGAATGTTTCATGTCAGTTTTATGATATATTTTAGTAATCAGTTGTAATGTTTTCTGAACTGTTTTAGCTTAGTTTTAGCAAAAGAGAAAATAGAAGTAGTTTGCTGGTGTGATATTTACACTTTTTTCAATTTAGGTTTTATGGACATGAGTAAAGGACTTTTCACTGTCAAGACTAAAAGAAAAGTTTGAAATAAGACACAATAACTTAGACTGGGAAAACAAGTGTGATTTTGGACAGTGGATCTATTGGAAGCAGTAAAGAATTATGAAATATGTATTATCCTGAAAAAAAGTTCACCTACACATTTTCAGATTGCTTGAACTCTGTTGACATTTGTTTATTGGATTCTAAACTATGAAAACCTACCATCTCATTTATGTACTTAAGGCACTTATATGGTAACTCTGAATTGAGAGTTAGCTAGTGACAATTCTTGGACGAGTTAAAGTCGTACACCCATAATTTGAAAAATCCCCTGGTAAGTTTGCATGATTCTTCTCAAGGTTTAGTGATTTTTCTTTAATGATCGTGCCATAAAGTATTAATTACTGTTCTTCCATTAGCTTTCATTTTAAGATTATGTGATTTAAGCTAACATTTGTACAATGTGCTTATAAGAAGAAATTCATTACTTAAGGTTTTTATGTCTGTTTGCCCTCCACACAAATAAGCTTCCAGTGCTGTTGCAGTAGTTTTAGTAATGGAAAGAAAAAAAATTGCATGCTGACATAGATACATTGATTTTGATAAATGGTGTTTTTTTTTTTCATGGAACATCTGTTTTTCTTTGTGTGCTCAAACACTTAAATCCTCAAGATAACAGGTTGATGTTGCCAAGCCTGCTTTGCCTGCAAGAGGTTGTGCCACAAGTGAAGTGTCCCCTTGATAAGGCTGTATTATTGGGAGTAAGGCCTTGTCAAAGAACTGATCACGCCAAAGAAGATTACATTTCACTGCTATTGGATGTAGCACATCTTAGGCTGCATGACCCTTTAGAAAGGTCCTGGGTAACACCACGGTGCTTGCATGGAAATTGACCCTGGGGTAATTATAAATAGATGAAGGTGAGAAGGAGTACTTCCCACGTATTCCTTGTGTGTCATAGAAGGTGACTTGAAGGGGCAGGAGTGGAAGGCTTGAAATCCTCCCCTCCAGTTTTACTTTTTCAAAAGAAGGAACCGGGAAGGGGGCCAGATGTGGAGTTTTCCATTTAAGGCTCAGTCATCTGTTCTGGAATGCTTCTTTGCTATTGTGGGAAATGGCAAGTATGTATGAAAAAATTAAATAGAATGAAAACAGGACTGTTCCATTCTGTTGTGGTATTCATTTCACTGAGAGACAAAGGTTAAAGGAATAACAATTAAGGTCTCATAGCTGACATTCCTTCATGCTTTGTGTATATATGATAGAGCTCCTTACTCCTAGTTAAACTTAAAACATTTTTACTGGCAATAGACATTTTGCTCCATGTAGTGCTTATGTTTGCAGTGATGTAATACTTAGTTGTTCAGTCTAGTTGATGCTGCAGGCTTGATAAAATATTGAAGTAGTTTGACCTCGGCAAGAAATCCCAGTAGTCTCTCCAGATATCTATATAACTTTGCTTCCTCACTTCTTATTCACCATTTACTTATATGTCACTGATATAACTTTTATAGGTGCTTAGTGTAATTCGTCTTATTCCATGAGGGAGAAATCAGTGTTGATGAGGCTGTTTCATTGTCAGTGGATGGAAGGGAATACAAAGCCATCAGGTACCTTCTTACTCAAATGGAGTCCATCATTTTCTTATTCATACCGTACAGCCTTGAAGGTGAGGAAGTCCCATAAGACAGATTCTCGGGTTGTATTATTTTTTCCCATACTTGATTACCGTTTCCTGCATCAGGGTGGTAGCACCAGGAACAGATGAAGAGAGGCTGCATCCTCTCACATCCATTCTCTAGCCATCATTGAATCCATGGCTCTCTGTTTACATCCAGGCCCCAGAGCTCTTTCATGGCTTACCCTAGATGCTTCACATGCCTTGGTTCAGTCTTTTGACAGCATGTTGACCCAAGTATACCACTTTGTTCCAGTTCACTATATCCCTTGCACACTTTTCACCCTCCTGCATATTCAGGTATTGATTGATCAAAATCTTTTTCACTCCTTCCATCCATCTCCAGTTTGGTCTCCCAGTTCTCCTTGTTCCCTCCACTTCTGACACATGTATCCTTATTGTCAACCTCGCTCATTCTCCCCATATTGCCTAAACCTCTTCAGCTCTGTCAACCACAGTCTTTTTATTACCACACCTCTCTCTCATACATTTTCATTTCTTACCAGATCAGACCACCTCACACCACATTTTGTCCTCTAACATTTCAATTCCAGTACATCCACTCTCCTCCTCACAACATTATGTATATCCCATGCCTTGCATCCATATGATATTGTTGGGATTGTTATACCTTCAAACATAGCCATTTTTGCCCTCCTAAATAAACATTTTCTCTTTCCTCATCTTCATTTCTCTAAGAACCTCTGCTTCTTCACCCACCCTGTGGCTCTCTTCTGTTTCCATGGTTTCATCTCTGTCACCCTGTCTTATCCTTTCTTCACATCTATGAATGCCACATACAAATCTGTCTGTTAAATACCCTCCCATGCAACCTACTAGCTACCCTCAAGAAACTTATACCTCTGTAGTTTGAACACTTGCCTTTATTCCCCTTGCCTTTATACATTGGCACTATATGTCCATTCTACCAGTTCTCAGGCATCTCACCATGATCTATACATTTTTTGAAAATCCTTACCAATCAGTTAACACAGTCACCCCTTTTATTAATAGGTTCAACTGTAATACCATCCACTCCAGCTGCCTTGCCACATTTCATCTTAAGGCTTTTACCACCTCTTCTCTCTTCACCAAACCACCCTCCATGACTCGAATTCTCATATCACCCTGACCAAAACACCCTACATTTCCAACTTCTCATCAAACACATTCAACTGTCTCAAAATACTCCATCTCCTCCTCACTTCATTGGTACCTGTTATCACTTCCTCTTTTGCACCCTTCAACAATGTTCCCATTTGTTTCCTTGTTTTATGCACATTATTAACCTACTTCAAAAACCTCTTCCTCCTTTATCCTTTCATACTTCATTGCCATCTCTTGCATTAGCAAGTTAGCATCAGGAACACACGAAGAAGGGCCACATCAGCTCACATCCATTCTCTAACTGTCATATGTAATGCACTAAAACCACAGCTTATCCACAACCAGGCCCCATATACCTCTCCTTGGTTTACCCCAGATACTTCACATTCCGTGGTTCAGTTCATTAACAGCATGTCGACCCTTTATACCACATAATTCCATTTAACTCTATGCTTTGCATGCCTTTCACCCTCTTGCACGTTCAGGCCCTGATCACTCATAATGTTTTTACCCCATCCTTCCATCTCCAATTTGATATCCCCATTCACCTTGCTACCTCCACTTATGAAACATATATACTCTGTCATTCTTTTCTACCTCATTTTCTCCTGTCTGCCCAAACCATTTCAGCACACATTCTTCGTCTCTCTCAACCACTCTTTTTTATACCACACATCTCTCTTACCCTTTCATTGCTTACTTGATCAAACAACCTTACATCTCATGTTCTTTTCAAACATTTAATTTCCAACACACCCACCCTCTTATGCACAGTCTTACCTATAGCCTATGCCTTGCATCCTTATGATAAGGTTAGGAGTACCATACCATCAAACATATCCATTTTTACCCTCCTAGGTAATGATCTTTCTTTCCATACATTGTTCAGTGCTCCCAAAACATTTGCCCCTTCTTCTGTCCTATGACTCACTTCTGCTTTTATGGTTCCTTTCTCTGCGATGTCCATTTCCAGGTATCCAAAACATTTCACTTCTGCCAATTTTTCTCCATTCAAACTCACACCTTAACCTGTACCTCAGCTTGCTAAACCTAATAACCTTCCTTTTATTGAGATTTACATTTCCTCATTTCATACCTCCTTCCAACTGACATCACATGCTCCTGCTGCAGACCAGTCTTCACTTTACAACATTCTCTCTCCCCTCTTTCCACTCGTACATGCACCTTATTTGCAGCTTTCCACCCACATCGTGTATTCTTAAGACCTTCCACAAGGTGTCTCTTTCAACCGCATTATATGCTTTCTCCAGATCCATATATGCCATTTACAAATCCATCTGTTTTTCTAAGTATTTCCTAAATGCATTCTTCAATGCAAACACCTGAGCCACATATCCTTTACTTCTGAAACCACCCTGTTCCTTGCCAGTCTGATGCTTTGTACATGCCTTCTCTCTGTCACTCACTTCCCTCCCATGCACATTACTAGGTACATCCAACACACTTAAACCTCTGTAGTTTGAACACTCACTCTTATCCTCATTGCTTTTATACAGTGGCACTATACATGCATTCTACCAGTGCTCAGGCACCTCACCATGATCCATACATTCACAGAAAATCTAACTAGCCAATTAACATAATCAACCCATTTCTTAATGAATTCAACAGCATCATTATCCACCCCAGCCACCTTCTGACATTTTCTTTGTCTGGCTTTCACCACCTCTTCTCTCTTCACCAACATAACTCTTTAACTTCGCATACCAGCCGGACCCAGATTACCTTCATCTGCCGCCATATCATCAAAACATTCAACAGACCTTCAAATACTCACTTTACTCCTGCCCCTTTTGTCCTTTCACCAATATTCCTGTTTTTGTTGTTTTTCACATTATGAATTCTTCACAAGACATCTAATTCTCCCCAAAGTTTACTGATACTCACTCACCCCAACTCTTGTTTACCTTCTTTTTCAACCCCTGTACCTTCCTGTTGACTTCCTGCCACTTTCTTGAATACATCCCCAAATCACTTGCACTCCTTCCCTTTCCACTTTCACTAGCAATTTACTTCTTCATTCCACCACTCATTATCCTATCTAATTTACCCACCTCCCACCTTTGTATGCCACATGCATATCTTCTCACCAATATTGTTTTCTCTTTTCCAAAAAGCTCTTCAAATCTTCATCCTTACCTCTGCAAGATAGTGTTGGTACATCACACCAGCTGCCCCTTTCAGCATGTTTACATCCATACTTCTCTCATTTACATGCCTCTGAATTGATATATAATCCAATAATGCCTGCTGACAATCTTTCCTGCTCATGTACTTAAACTTGTATATGTACTTCATTTTGAACCAGGTATTCACAATCATCAGACACTTTTCAGCACACAACTAAGCAAGCTGTTCCCCATTTCCATTTATGATACTGAATACCCCTGGCCTCCCCAATTATACCTTCAGCTGCCAATCACTCACCATTGCATTCAAATCACCCATCACTAATACCTGCTCTCTTGCATCAAAACCACTGACACACTTGCTCAGCTGTTCCCAAAACACTTGCCTCCCATGATCTTTCTTCTCATGGCCAGGTGCATAAGCAGTTATTGTTACCCATCTCTCCATCCACTTTCATTTTTACCCTCATCAATATAGAATTTACTTATACTCCTTACACTCTTTTACACACTCCCAAAGAATTATTGTTAGATTTACATGCTAGTAAGAATAATGATAGTATTGATGATAACAGTTTTACATCTCTTCACTTTTTCCCACCTAAGCCAGGTAGCATCAGGAACAGACAAGTGAATCTTCAAGGTAAAGTCTACTCATAGATTCTATGTTTTTACTTTTGGAAGGTAACAATACAAAGGGAAGGAATTCCAACCCTGCTTCTGATCCTTGAAATGAGCTTTTATGACATGGTGGAGTTACATGAAGTATATTTTTTCCCTTGTCCCCAGGGGTAATGATAGCGATGATAATGATATATATTTATATTTTTTATTTATATACTTTGTCGCTGTCTCCTGCGTTAGCAAGGTAATGCAAGGAAACAGACAAAAGAATGGCCCAACCCACCCACATACACATGTATATACATACACGTCCACACACACACATATACATACCTATACATGCGCTACCTCGCAAACGCGGGAGACAGCGACAAAGCAAATATAATTTACCTGGAATACTCAACAAACTTATACCTCTGTAATTTGAGCACTCACTCTAATCCCCTTTGCCTTTGTGCATTGGCACTATGCAAGCATTCCGCCAATCCTCAGGCACCTCACCATGAATCATACATACATTAAATAACCTTACCAACCAGTCAACAATACAGTCACCCCCTTTTTTAATGAATTCCACTGCAATACCATCCAAACCTGCTGCCTTGCCGGCTTTCATCTTCCGCAGAGCTTTTACTACCTCTTCTCTGTTTACCAAATCATTTTCCCTAACCCTCTCACTTTGCACACCACCTCGACCAAAACACCCTATATCTGCCACTCTATCATCAAACACATTCAACAAACCTTCAAATTACTCACTCCATCTCCTTCTCACATCACCACTACTTGTTATCACCTCCCCATTAGCCCCTTTCAGTGAAGTTCCCATTTGCTCCCTTGTCTTATGCACTTTATTTACCTCCTTCCAGAACATCTTTTTATTCTCCCTAAAATTTAATGATACTCTCTCACCCCAACTCTCATTTGCCCTCTTTTTCACCGTCTTGCACCTTTCTCTTGACCTCCTGCCTCTTTCTTTTACACATCTCCAACTCATTTGCATTTTTTCCCTGCAAAAATCGTCGAAATGCCTCTCTCTTCTCTTTCACTAATAATCTTACTTCTTCATCCCACCACTCACTACCCTTTCTAATCAACCCACCTCCCACGCTTCAGAAGTGGTAGAGGATGTGTGGATCAGGTGTTTGCTTTGAAGAATGTATGTGAGAAATACTTAGAAAAGCAAATGGATTTGTATGTAGCATTTATGGATCTGGAGAAGGCATATGATAGAGTTGATAGAGATGCTCTGTGGAAGGTACTAAGAATATATGGTGTGGGAGGAAAGTTGTTAGAAGCAGTGAAAAGTTTTCATCAAGGATGTAAGGCATGTGTACATGTAGGAAGAGAAGAAAGTGATTGGCTCTCAGTGAATGTAGGTTTGCAGCAGGGGTGTGTGATGTCTCCATGGTTGTTTAATTTGTTTATGGATGGGGTTGTTAGGGAGGTGAATGCAAGAGTTTTGGAAAGAGGGGCAAGTATGCAGTCTGTTGTGGATGAGAGAGCTTGGGAAGTGAGTCAGTTGTTGTTCACTGATGATACAGCGCTGGTGGCTGATTCATGTGAAAAACTGCAGAAGCTGGTGACTGAGTTTGGTAAAGTGTGTGAAAGAAGAAAGTTAAGAGTAAATGTGAATAAGAGCAAGGTTATTAGGTACAGTAGGGTTGAGGGTCAAGTGAATTGGGAGGTAAGTTTGAATGGAGAGAAACTGGAGGAATTAAATATTTTAGATATCTGGGAGTGGATCTGGCAGCAGATGGAACCATGGAAGCTTAAGTGAATCATAGGGTGGGGGAAGGGGCGAAAATCCTGGGAGCCTTGAAGAATGTGTGGAAGTCGAGAACATTATTTTGGAAAGCAAAAATGGGTATGTTTGAAGGAATAGTGGTTCCAACAATGTTGTATGGTTGCGAGGTGTGGGCTATGGATAGAGTTGTGTGCAGGAGGATGGATGTGCTGGAAATGAGATGTTTGAGGACAATATGTGGTGTAAGGTGGTTTGATCGAGAAAGTAATGTAAGGGTAAGAGAGATGTGTGGAAATTAAAAGAGCGTGGTTGAGAGAGCAGAAGAGGGTGTTTTGAAATGGTTTGGGCTCATGGAGAGAATGAGTGAGGAAAGATTGACCAAGAGGATATATGTGTCGGAGGTGGAGGGAACGAGGAGAAGTGGGAGACCAAATTGGTGGTGGAAAGATGGAGTGAAAAAGATTTTGAGTGATCGGGGCCTGAACATGTAGGAGAGTGAAAGGCGGGCAAGGAATAGAGTGAATTGGATCGATGTGGTATACTGGGGTCGACGTACTGTCAGTGGATTGAATCAGGGCATGTGAAGCGTGTGGGGTAAACCATGGAAAGTTGTGCGGGGCCTGGATGTGGAAAGGGAGCTGTGGTTTCGGGCATTATTACATGACAGCTAGAGACTGAGTGTGGACGAATGGGGCCTTTGTTGTCTTTTACTAGCGCTACCTCGCACACATGGGGGGGAGGGGGATGTTCTTCCATGTGTGGCGAGGTGGCGATGGGAATAGATAAAGGCAGACTGTATGAATTATGTACATGTGTATATATGCATATGTCTGTGTGTGTATATATATGTGTACATTGAGATGTATAGGTATGTATGTTTGCGTGTGTGGAGGTGTATGTATATACATGTGTATGGGGGTGGGTTGGGCTATTTCTTTCGTCTGTTTCCTTGCGCTACCTCGCAAACGCGGGAGACAGTGACAAAGCAAAATACAGAGGTATAAGTTTGTTGAGTATTCCTGGTAAATTATATGGGAGGGTATTGATTGAGAGGGTGAAGGCATGTACAGAGCATCAGATTGGGGAAGAGCAGTGTGGTTTCAGAAGTGGTAGAGGATGTGTGGATCAGGTGTTTGCTTTGAAGAATGTATGTGAGAAATACTTAGAAAAGCAAATGGATTTGTATGTAGCATTTATGGATCTGGAGAAGGCATATGATAGAGTTGATAGAGATGCTCTGTGGAAGGTATTAAGAATATATGGTGTGGGAGGAAAGTTGTTAGAAGCAGTGAAAAGTTTTTATCGAGGATGTAAGGCATGTGTACGTGTAGGAAGAGAGGAAAGTGATTGGTTCTCAGTGAATGTAGGTTTGCGGCAGGGGTGTGTGATGTCTCCATGGTTGTTTAATTTGTTTATGGATGGGGTTGTTAGGGAGGTAAATGCAAGAGTTTTGGAAAGAGGGGCAAGTATGAAGTCTGTTGGGGATGAGAGAGCTTGGGAAGTGAGTCAGTTGTTGTTCACTGATGATACAGCGCTGGTGGCTGATTCATGTGAGAAACTGCAGAAGCTGGTGACTGAGTTTGGTAAAGTGTGTGGAAGAAGAAAGTTAAGAGTAAATGTGAATAAGAGCAAGGTTATTAGGTACAGTAGGGTTGAGGGTCAAGTCAATTGGGAGGTGAGTTTGAATGGAGAGAAACTGGAGGAAGTGAAGTGTTTTAGATATCTGGGAGTGGATCTGGCAGCGGATGGAACCATGGAAGCGGAAGTGGATCATAGGGTGGGGGAGGGGGCGAAAATTCTGGGGGCCTTGAAGAATGTGTGGAAGTCGAGAACATTATCTCGGAAAGCAAAAATGGGTATGTTTGAAGGAATAGTGGTTCCAACAATGTTGTATGGTTGCGAGGCGTGGGCTATGGATAGAGTTGTGCGCAGGAGGATTGATGTGCTGGAAATGAGATGTTTGAGGACAATGTGTGGTGTGAGGTGGTTTGATCGAGTGAGTAACGTAAGGGTAAGAGAGATGTGTGGAAATAAAAAGAGCGTGGTTGAGAGAGCAGAAGAGGGTGTTTTGAAGTGGTTTGGGCACATGGAGAGGATGAGTGAGGAAAGATTGACCAAGAGGATATATGTGTCGGAGGTGGAGGGAACAAGGAGAAGAGGGAGACCAAATTGGAGGTGGAAAGATGGAGTGAAAAAGATTTTGTGTGATCGGGGCCTGAACATGCAGGAGGGTGAAAGGAGGGCAAGGAATAGAGTGAATTGGAGCGATGTGGTATACCGGGGTTGACGTGCTGTCAGTGGATTGAATCAAGGCATGTGAAGCGTCTGGGGTAAGCTATGGAAAGCTGTGTAGGTATGTATATTTGCGTGTGTGGACGTATGTATATACATGTGTATGGGGGGGTTGGGCCATTTCTTTCGTCTGCTTCCTTGCGCTACCTCGCAAACGCGGGAGACAGCGACAAAGTAAAATAAAAGTAAATAAATATATATATATATATATATATATATATATGTATATATATATATATATATATATATATATATATATATATATATATATATATATATATATATATATATATCAGCATATACACATATACCGACTTATACATACACATACAGAGACATATACATATATACACATGTACATATTCATCCTTGCTTGCCTTTATATGCTGTGTGTTAATATTTGCAGAGGTTTTCAAAATAGAAGAGGGAATATTCGGGGAGAAGAGAGTGGTGAGAGTTAGTGAGCTTGGAAAGGAGACTTGTGTGAGGAAGTACCAGGAGAGATTGAGTGTAGAATGGCAAAGGGTGAGAGCATATAATATGTGGGGAGTAGGTGAGAAATGTTATGTATTTAGGGAAGTGGTGATGGCATGTGCAAGAGATGCATGTGGCATGAGAAAGGTGGGAAGTGGGGAGATTAGAAAGGGTAGTGAGGGGTGGGATGAATAAGTAAAGTTGTCAGTGAAAGAGAAAAGAGAGGCATTTGGACAATACTTGCAAGGAAGGAGTGCAAATAACTAGGAGGAATATAAGAGAAAATGGAAGGAGGTTAAGAGGAAGGTGCAAGAGTTGAAAAAGAGGGCAGATGAGAGTTGCTGTGAGAGAGTATCTAAACTTTAGGGAGAATAGATAGATGTTTTGGAAGTAAGTAACTTGCATAAGGCAAATGTAAATGGCAGTGAAGGGGGCAAGGGGGAAGTGACAACAGGTAGTGACAGAGTACTCTGAGTATTTGGAGGTTTGTTGATTGTGTGTTTGATGATAGAATGGCAGAAATAGGGTGTTTTGGTTGGGATGGTGTACAGTCTGAGAGGGTCAGTTAGAGTGGCTTGGTGAAAAGAGTAGAGGTGGTGAAAACCTTGTGGAAGATGAAATCCAGCAAGGAGCAGTTGAATTTAATAAGAAAGGGGGTGACCGTGTTGTTGATTGGTTGTTATGGATATTCAGTTTTTGTGTGGATCATGTTCAAGTGCCTGAAGATTGGTGCAATGCATGTATAGTGCATTGTACAAAGACAGAGGGGATAAAGGTGAGTGTTCATACTAGAGAGGCATAAATTTGTTGAGTGCTCCTGGAAAATTGTATGGAAGGGAATTGATTGAGAGGGTGAAGCATTGTACAGAGCAGTGTGGTTTCAAAAGTGGTAGAGGATGTGTGGATCGGATAGTTGCTTTGAAGAATGTGTGTGGCATTTATGTATCTGGAGAAGGCATATGACATGGTGGATAGAGATACTGTGTGGAAGGTCTGAAGAGTATACAGTGTGGGAGGTAAGCTGCTGGAAGCAGCGAGAAGTTTTTATCATGGGTAAAAGGCATGTGAATGAGTAGGTAGAGAGGGGAGTGATTGGTTCACAGTGAAGGTTGGTCTGAGGCTGGGGTGTGTGACATCCCCATGGTTGTTTAATTTGTTTATGGGTGGGGTGGTTAGGGAGGTAAATGCAAGAGTTTTGGAGAGAGAGGCGAGTATGCAGTCTGTTGGGGATGAGAGGGTCTGGGAAGTGAGTCAGTTGTTGTTCGCCAATGATACAGCACTGGTGGCTGATTCGAGTGAGAAACTGCAGAAATTGGTGACCGAGTTTGGAAAAGCATGTAAAAGCAGAGAGTTGAGAGTAAATTTGTATAAGAGCAAGGTTCAGAGACAAAGTTAGTTGGGATGTGTTTGAATGGAGAAAAATTGGAGGAAGCAAAGAGTTTTAGATATCTGGGAAGGAACTTAGCAGTGACTGGAACAATGGAAGTGAGTTCATATTGTGAGGGAGGGAGCGATGGAGAATGTGTGGAAATAGAGAACATTATCTCAGAGTGCAAAATTAGGTATGTTTAAAGGGATTGTCTTTTCAACAATATTATATGGTTGCAAGGTATGAACTATAGATAGGGTTGTACGGAGGAAAGTGGATGTGTTGGAAATGAAGTGTTTGAGGACAGTACTTGGTGTGAGGTGGTTTCATCGAGTAAGTAATGAAAGGGTAAGAGAGATGCGTGGTAATAAAAAGAGTGTGGTTGAGAGATTAGATGAGGGTGCACCTGTTGAAATGGTTTGGACATATGGATAATATGAGTGAGGAAAGGTTGACAAAGAGGATATATGTGTCAGAGGTAGAGGGAACAAGGGGCAGTGGGACACCAAATTAGAGTTGGAATGAAGGAGTGTAAAAGATATTGAGTGATTGGGGCCTGCACAAGTAGGAGGGTGAGAGGTGTGCAAGGAATAGAGTGAATTGGAATGATGTGGTGTATTAGGGTTGATGTGCTGTCAATTGACTGAAGCAGGGCATGTGAAATGTCTGGGGTAAACCATGGAAAGGTCTGTGGGGCCTGGATGTAGATAGGGAGTTGTGGCTTCAGTGCATTACATATGACAGCTAGAGACTGAGTTTGAATGAATGTGGCCTTTTTGTCTGTTTTCTTAGCACTACCTTGCTAATACAGGTGATGGCAATGCTATTTCCTGTGGGACTGCATAATGCAGGGAGTGGAAAAGGCAAGTAAGTATGAATATATACATGTATTTGGCTGTGTATATGTATGTATGTATGTATGTATATGTATATATATATGTGTAAATGTTTATATGTATATGTATGTGTATGGACTTGTATGTGTATGTATATATATATATATATATATATATATATATATATATATATATATATATATATATATATATATATATATATGTGTATATGAGTGGATGGGTCTTTCTTTGTCCGTTTCCTGGTGCTACCTTGTTGACATTGGAAACAGCGATCAAGTACGATACCTAGATGAATAAGTATAAGTTATGAGTAAACTAGGAAGAGAGGAGAGTAACTTTTACCAGGTGAAGGAGGTTCTGCTGTAGGTATGAATGGGGTCATCATGGCTGTTTCATTTGTTTATAGGTAGGGTCATTGGAGAGAGGGGTAAGTATGCAGTTATAGTGATGAAGGGTACTTGCAGAGTGAGTCAGTTGGTTGCTTATGACACAGGAATGGTAGCAGATCTGAGTGAGAAACTGCAGGAGTTGGTGTGTGGGAAGTTGATGTTTAGGAGAGTGTGTGAAAGGAGGTAGTTGAGAGTAAATGTGAATAAAAGCAAGGTTATTAGGTTTAGCAGGGCAAAGGGATGAGTTTGAATGGAGAAGCTTTGGAAGAAGAGGTTAGATACCTTGGAATGGACATGGCAGCAAATGGAATCATGGAAGCAGAAGTTTGTCTCAGGGTGGGTGAGGTGGTGAAAGTTGGGGGAGCATCAACAAATGTGCAGAAAGAGAGGTTTTTATTTGGGAGGGTGAAAATGGGTGTTTGAAATGCATTTGTCTCAACAGTGTTGTATGCTTGTGAGGCCTGGGCCTCAGAGGAGGGTGTTGGAGATTGTTTAAGGGCAGTATTTGGTGTCAGGTGATTTGATTAAGGAAGTAATAAAAGAGTAAGAAAGAGATGTAGTAATAAGAAGAGTGTGGTTAAGAGAGATGCAGAGGGTTTGCTGAAATGGTTCAGACATATGGAGAGAATAGGTGAGAAGAGGTTGACAAAGAGGATGCATGTCAGAAGTGGAGGGAAGAAGAAGGCCAAATTGGAGATGGAAGGATGGAGCGCAAAAGATTTTGCTTGCTTGGAGCCTGAATATGCAGGAGAGTGAATAGCATATGCAGGATAAAGTGAAGTGGAGCATTGTGGCATACAGGGATGATGTTCTGTCCTTGGACTGAATAAGGGGATACGAAGCAGCTGGGGGAAACTAAGGAAAAGTCTGTGGGGCTTGAGTGTGGATGAGAGGTTGTTGTTTTGATGTTGTAGATGTGTCAGCTGGAGAATGGATGTGAGCAAATGTGGCTTTTCTTCATCTGTTCCTGAGGTTACCTCATTGGCATGGGTAATAAATATAATTTCTTGAAAAGATACAACCAAGGATATGTTGAGGTTCAGTGAGGAACAAATTTCTTGAGGGATTGCAAGGATTCCTCATGGGTAGAGACCCTCAGACTCAGTTCCTGGAGTTTATCTTTGGTAAACTAGCATGGGTGAGGGAACTAGAGTTTGGGATCTGTTTTTGCATCCTCTCACAGTGACATTAGGTTTATGAAATGATTTCTCATCTTGGAAATGTTTAGCAACACATTGGTAGCTGTTAGGATTCTGTGTACAGTAGACAATCAAGATATCTTAAAAGCAGGCCTTTGAGGGATTGCAAAGATTTCTCATTTCCTCTACTGTATTATTAGTTTGCTGGAAGAGGCATTGAAACCATAAGCCACAGGATCTTTCTTCACCTCTCCTTCTAATGACAGTGTCATTAGATGATCTCTAGTGTAGTAAAAGTTGAGCTGTGCACAAACTACCTTTTAGGGTTCTGCTGTCTAAAGACAACCAAAAATCTAATAGAAGCTCCAAAAAATAAACTGTCCTTAGATTTATCCATCCTGCACCTTGGCTCTTTTGGTACACTGATGCTTTAGGCCTTGGGATCTGTCTTTGTATTCTTTATTGATGACACCAGATTATGAGGTTATATCAACTTCAGCAAAGATCAAGTAGAACAGCAGCAGTAATCAGTGCTTTTAGAACTAAAGACAATCAAAGCCCCAGTGAGGATCTGAAAAGGAACATTCCTACTAGGTATCAGAAGGCCTCCTGCAGAATGAACACCCTTTGACTTAGTACCCCTTTTGTATCATTGCTGTGCTAGTTGAGGCTTGGAATCTTAGGCCTTGGGATATATCTTCAACTCCTTTGTTGATTACTTAAGGTCATGATCCATTTTTGATGTAGATAACTGTTTAGTGGTTTCATCATAAAAGAGTAACTTTTGAGTGGTCAAACCAGAAATGGGAATAGAAAGTAAACCGCTCCACGAGTTGAAATAGGTTCCTAACATTTTGTAACACAGTTCAGTGTCATCTCTAAGAAAATGAAGAAATTGGGACATGCCATGTGTTTTACCATCAGTTTGCAGGTCCCTTGTCATATCTCAACTGGAAAATACCTGAAAGGTGACAAATGTACAATACTCTTATGTTATTTCTGAAAGTAAGAGAAAAAACAATAAATAGCACAAACAAAATTGAAAAATGAAATGTAATGGGAAGTTTAACCCATCAACCGAAACAATGATTAAATTCTTTGCCAAATTGTGATGGCTTTTGTTGGTGTGTTCAGGTGCACAAGCTTTCAAGAAACAACAAAGCACTTATGATTTGTGTCATGAGACACAAGTTAAAAAGAAAGATACAGATCTGATCTGACATCTCTGAGTACCATAGTCGGTGAATACAGTGCTTGCAGAAGTAAACTATGTTCAACAGGTCTGCACTTCCTGAGTGAAAGGAAGTTTATGTGTTAGGCAAGCTTTTGCTTGCCACATCTGTGTGCCATGACAGCAGACTTGAGTAGGCTACCATGTGGTTTTTGGGTGAATCTCCTGCTTAGCCAGATGTTCGCATGGCTTATCCATTCATGAAAAATTTAGAGAACAGATATTTTAAACGAGAAAAGCAGCACAAGTTGTCAGAAAAGTAGAAGTGGGTTGCTAGTGCAAGCAGTATGCAAATGATAAGTGTTATGTCCATGAGGTTGCAAGCAAAGTAGAGAGGAATTCTCAAAATGCATCAGTCTCTCTTGCTAGAAAATGGAAATGTCAATTGGATATGTTTAAGTTGTCAAATTTGAAAAAAAAATCTATACAGATCCTTATACAGTTCCTTTTTCTGTTATTTTTTTTCCTTTTTGTGTTTGTTATTTGATGACCTGATGATTTACTTCAGTCGTTCATGTTTTGTTTTTACCAATATCATTTTACTGAATTAATCTTCCAGTGCTGGTGTGTTTGAGGAAGAAGACTTTCAACCTGCACTCTATGGTTATGGTGTTTGCTCTGAGGTTTCTGAAGTGCGAGCTGGAGGCATGATGAGGGAAGTTGAAGAGGAACTACAAAGGGCTGTAAAAGCTACAAGAAATCGGCAAGGTGAACCATGGGACCCCAAGATGCAGAAGCAAGTTAGTTTGATGATCTTTTATGACTTTGCATCCATTATAGTTACATTGATATGTTGATCTGTAGGGAAGGCTATTGGATGTAGAAAATTAAATATTTTTGCAGTGAATTTTAGAAGATTCCTTTTTTTTCCATATTGAGTCAATTTGACATGCAGCAAAATTTTTTTTCCCTGTCATACTCTGGATACACATTCATTTTGCTGCAGTAGCAGCATGTTGTCCATATATAATCACAATTGTTTCTGGTCATGGCACATGTTATGTTCTTGCATGTGTGATTATTCTATCTACTGCTGTGTTCACAACTGATGTAGCACAGTATCTGCCATTTAGGCTTTTAAGTGCACATTTTCCATTCAGAGAGATAAAAAAAAAAGCTACTCTAGAATTTGTATATGAGGCACTGGGATAGAGCCATTTACTGTCTAATTTGTTACTAGGCACTGTGATAATGTGCCACTTACCATCTGTTTTGCCTCTTGGTTTATCAAACCAAACTTTTTTATTTGTTTCCGGGTTGCTGCAGGCATGGATTTAGTGTTCCACCCAGAAAAGAACATGGAACTTTTCATGTGCTCATGCTTTCTGCTCAAGGTATACAGCTAAGAAGTCTAGTAAGACACCTGGTACCTCTCCTAGAAACAACATTGCTGCATTAGAATCATCTTTGTTGAGGAGAAGTGCTTAATTGAAGTTGACATTTCTCTGTTATGAGCTTTGTTGAGTCACTGACAGACCACACTAAAACACCTACTCATATACCCTAACACAGTGGGGGAGTGGGAGAAAAGGGGGATGGGTGGTCAATAGTGGTGAAGATAATGTGGATATGGATGTGGAGTGGCAGGAGGAAGGGATATATTTGGCATTGAGGATGGTTTGGAAAGTTTATTTACACTCAACAACAAATTTATAGCAGCAGATATTGTGTTAAACATACCAATATCTTGCTCTATTATAACTACACTTTATGTGCATATATACCATTTCTGTATGATCTTCTGCAAGCCAAAGCACCATTAGGTGAGCATCTGATACATCTGTTGTAAAGGGGAAATGTTCTTGAACAAAACTTTTTCCTGTTTAACTCATGGGTGGACTATACCTAAAGAGCTTACCACCAGTATCTTTAATGATATTGTAAGAAGGGGATGTTGAAAATTGTCGTAAGTGCAGCATTGATTTTTCAAGAAGTGGGTAGTCTCATTGTAATTCTAGGATAAAAAAGGGAGAATTAGAAGTTATGAATGACCATTAATGTGGATCTGGTGGTCATTAAGCTGATAGTTATGCAAGGAAAAAGAATAAAAAGTGCACTTAGAGCTATGTTAAATGTGAAGAATTGAAGCATATTGTGTGCAAGACTTGCATTTTCCAACTCTGATGTACGTTTGTGAAATTTAATTCTTTATTAGTTCATCTGAGACAAAAATAAGTTAAGTGCAGATGAATGACTTGTGTAGAACAGTTGGAAATAGGAAAATACATAGAGTAAAGAATGGAGATTAAGATATAGAAAGGTACGAAGTGGGAAGGAATTGTTAGATAAATGCTGGGTTGAAATCCTTTAAGATGATATAGCCATATTGGTTTCATTGTAGATGATTGCTTGTTAAGAAAATATAGAGACAGTCAACTCTATTTACTTGTACATTATTTCATGCTTTAGCAAAGGGTAGCGCTAAAAACCGATGGAGAATAGCCTTTTTTACTCAGATCCTTTCTTTATCTGTCATATACCATACCTTGTGAAGTCTTAAGGAGTCTCCATCCCCCACAGCCTAGCCCTAGCCCTAGCCCTAGCCCAGGCTGTTAGATTAAGTCACTGTTTGACCTAGCTGGTTGGAATCTGTAGCCTGCAGGCCTATATAGCTCACACAACCTGGATGGTCTAGCACACTTTGTAGGTACTTGTCCCTTGCACTCTTTAACTTCTCTACCATGAATCCCATCCTATTTCTGATGGTAGCTAACAAGATGTTGAATAGTCTTAGGCCCTGGATGTTTGAGGTGTTCTTTCTTTTGTTTACACATCACACCTCTGGATTTTGGGGTTAGTATTTACAAAGTCTTTCATGCCTGTCATGCTATTGGAATGGTATTTCCAATTGTAAGTTGGGAACCATACCTTTTAGGATATTCCAGTTATAAATGATGATAAACCTCTCCTGTCTGCACTCCAGTAAGTGTAGCCTCAGATATTTCAGCCATTCCCAGTTCCTGTACCACATTAATGTAGGCTGTGAAAGCTCTCTCTGAAGACCAAATACCACATTTTCACCCTCCTTGTATGGTGATGTTAGAACACAGCAATATTCAATTTGTGAAAGAATTAGTGCCTTGAATAACATTATCCTTGGTTTTTCTTCCCTTGTCTTGACAGTTCATGGGATCCAGTCAGCCATCCTGTTGCATGAGGCAACCATTGTTTTGTTGTGTTTACAGAAGGTTAGGTTGTTAGACATTATTACTTCAAAGTCATTCTTGTTATTCATCTGGTTTATGATGGCCTCTGTGTCTGTCCAGTATTTTGTTATTTTTGCTTTCTTTGTTTTTCCCATATAGGCAGAGTTGAAACTTATCTCCATTGAAAAGCATGTTTTTTCAGTTGCCCTATTAAAGATTTTGTTTGTCTCTTTGAAGCCTTATGGCATCCTCTTTTGAAATGATTTTCATACTAATTCATATATCGTCTGCAAATGATGATATGAAACTGTGACCCTTTCTTGAGATAGTGTTTAACAGAAGAAAGGTTACCAGAGAGACTATGAATTTTTGTTTAATGAATAGAAAAATTGCAGGTCTATTAGAGTGGGAAAGGTTGTGGAAGGGGCCAGTACTGCAGTAGAGTCAAGTGGGAACCCAGAGGTTATTATCAACCCATGATGCCAGGGACCATAGGTTTATTGGACTGTATCATGATTACATATAGAAGTGATTGTGCAGCCAGGAGATGACAAGAGACCTTATACAAAGAAAATGTGAGGTTTGAGTAGGTGTATGGTGCTTGTTAGGAGGAGATGGCAGGACTAGCAAGGTAGTCCTGTTTGGATGGTACAGAAAGTAAGACCAGCAATCCTAACATGAAGGGATTATAGTTGCTAGTCTTTTTTAATGAATGACATTGTGCAGTGTGTGAAAAGTTCAGAATTGTGTAAATGAATTTGAAAGCTTAATTTGACTATAGCAAATGATTCTGAGTTGAAGTTTGTCAGTGAATTGAGAGGATGTATGCAGTTGGATACATACAATGTGAAAAGGAATGAAGTTAAAGATATTGTACAAGATTATCTTTATTTTTAAGATATTCAGTACCCTTTATTTTCATTGTAATAGGTGCATAGATGGATAAACTGTCACTAAATCATTACCCTTTGTTGCATTATGTGTTTCACACTGGGTATAATCACTCATTAGACAAAAATAATATTTTGTGATAGGTCACATTATTTATAGTGGATGCTTGGAAAGTTATGTTCAGTGTTAAATTCGTCCTATCAGCACTGACCTTTTGCAAGGTGTACAAAACAAATGGCCATTTCTTTCGTCTGTTTCCTTGCGCTACCTCGCAAACGCGGGAGACAGCGACAAAGCAAAAAAAAAAAAAAAAAATGTCTTTAGCAAATTATTAGTAGTGAAGTTGTGTTTTTTTTTTTTTTTCAGATAAGAATTTAGAAGCATTGGGGTATAGTACATGTTGCTTCTTGTAAGTGGCTTGGTTAGGGAAACAGATCAGTTTCACACAAATGTTGTTGGGAAAACTCCTTGTCAGATCACTAACATTAAAATTTTTCCACAGCATGAAGATGCAGTAGCCCTTTTCTCAAGGATTCGTTTTATGCGATTATTTTATGCTGCCTTGGCAGCTATCATGAGACGAGAGCCAGTGTCTATCCCAGAGGCAGAGAGATGTTTGGCATCCTGCAATGAGCTGGTCTGTATCATGCAGAACACTATTGGCCGTGGGTTGAGACCCAAACAACCTAAGGATGAGGAAGGAAACAAAGGTAAATGAATTTTCTTTGTTACTGATAAGTTGGTTGTCAGAAAAAATTTCACTTGTTGTATATACTTTTTCTTTCAATAGATATTTTAGACTTGCATGCACAGCTTGTATTTCAGGAAGTAATATCATGAATTTACAGTATAATCCTTTTGTGACACAGTGGATTACCCAGTGATAATGGGTTTTGAGCCTCTAGTCAACCAGCGTCTTCTGCCTCCAACATTTCCACGCTACACCAGATTAAGGACTCGTAAGGAGGCAATGAACTATCTTGAAGAAATGGTTGGGCGCCTTCGTCATATCACGAAAATTACACATTGCACCAGCTTTCATTCTGCCTTGGTTGGTTAATTGACATTTTCTATATTTATTCTGCATTCTTGTTTGTCTTGCCTGTTTCGTATAAACTAGCTGACAAGTGAATATCATGTGAGTTGTTGTGTATAAAGCCAAAATGAGATTCCCAGTTGATTTTTCAGGATCATACCCAATTCTTTTAGTCACTCTGTTCAGTCACCCTGCTGCATAAAGGGAAACAACATGGAGGTAGACCTATATGTATATTAATTATATTTGAATATAGTAGTAATCTTACTCAATGTTTGGAAAGAATTGTATTCAGAAATGTATTGCTGAAAAAAGAAATGAAAAGGTGGGTCTGAAAAATTAATGTCTGTTGTACTTTAGTCTGACAGGATAGAAAATATGTTGTTGATATTTGTGTAAGAAGTCATGATCATTGGAGTATTGAAGATTATTTGAAGGGGGGAAGTAAAATCAAACTCAGTCATTCTGAATATCTTTCTGTCAATATTTCTGGTCCCCGTTCTCTCTGGGAACTCCCATCAAGGTGTGGCCATGGCAAAAGTCTCCACTTATCCCTGTCCTTACATGCCTTCCTGCCATATGCCATTCCACACTTTCTTCCACCATTTTTCTTCCTCCAGTATTCCTCCACCCTGTTTGTCCATGGCACAGGAGGTCTTCTCACACCATCCTCTTTAATTGTACTATCCTACACTCTCCTTGTGAGTTCCATGTCTTGCATTCTTTTCACATGCCCAAATCACCTCAAAGTATTGCGTTTCATCCATTCTACCATTCATTCCTTTTGCATTCCCTACCATACCACATCTCTCACACATCCCTCAATTTCATTCTTCTTTCCATCTAGTCACACCACATGCTAATTTCAAATAGCTTATTTCCACAGCCTGGATTCTTGATCTCTGTTAATCATACCATCTCCATGTTTTGGCTGCATAGGTCAGGGTTGGGACTATACTGTCCCTCAATCCTCTCTTCACTTCCATACTTACACATCTACTGACCCAATGAATCTTCTACCCTGTGCTACTATCTCCCTTATCTCCTTCCAAATGCCAGACGTACCTGAGACAGCTCCTAAATGCATAAATTCTTGCACTTCTTCCAGCCTTCCCCCGAATATCCACAGCACAATTTAGTACAGTTTCTTCTTTCACTGTATATGGTTTACAAAATCTATACTTTCACTCTGTTTCCTTTCAGACATCGTTACTGTAATTTTACTAGCACTCACCTTCAGTCACCTGTGCTTACATATATCATACAACACACTTACAACCTTCTGCAACACCTCTTTTCTCTCAGCAAACAACACCATGTCATCACACTCCATCTCTGCGCCTCTTTTCCCTAGTTTTGCTTTCATCTTGTCATATCATTCCTCCATATGCATATATATTTTAAAGAGCCACAGTGCATTACACAGCCCTGCTTCACACCTACATGTATGCCAAAACTTTTGCTCCACTTTCCATTCACTCTTACAGATGCATTTGCTCCTCTGTAGAAGGCTTTCACAACAGTTGTCCACTTATCGCATATATCCTTAACGCACCCCATAAAGCATTCCCCTCGACTCTGTCATACGCTTTCTCTAGATCCATAAAAGCTCTTTTGACCTGCATCTTGTCTTGATACAGCTTCCTCAGTAAACTTGAACAGGATATCTCAGTGGGGTATACAAAACCTTGTTAAATTTAATGCCTCCAAGACCCAGTTTCTACCCATCTCTGTCAAAAGCTCCTCACAACTCTCGTCTTTCCTTTGATGGTTCTGTAATTCCACCTCTTGACTCAATGAACATACTTGTTATTACTGTAACATCCCCCCTTTCTTAGAAACCCTGCATTACAGGAATAGCTAAGTCTGCCTCTTAAGAAACTGGGTGTCTTGTTTCGATGTCAAAACTTCTTTTCTTCTGAACAGTTGCTCTGTTTATACAAGGGATTGATTTGTCCTTGTATGGAGTACTGCTCTCACATTTGGGGTGGTTCTAGCTCTGTATCCTTATTTGAGAGAGCTGAGTCAAAGGTGGTCTGACTTACAGACTATCCCAGGCTAACTTCCAAACTTGACCCCCTTGCCCTGTGCTGCAATGTTTGTTTACTTTCCCTCTTCTATAGGTATTACTTTGTTTTTTCTCCAGAGAGCTGGCTGCTGGTGTGCCTCCACCATTAGCTAGACTATGCAATACTAGGCAAGCTGCTGCATCTCATGACTTTTATGTGGCCCTCAGCAACTCAAGGGTGGGCCATTTTGATACCTGCTTCTTTCCCAACACGTCGAAGCTTTGGAACTCTCTACCTTCTCATGTCTTTCCTAATAACTATGACCTATGAAGGATATAGGAGTTGAGGAGGGATTCAAAGACTTTGGAAATAGTAGATGTCAAAGCAATAGCACGATAGTTAGAGGGGTCAGAATGATGCATGCTTCCAAGGAGAAGGAAAAGTTTTGGTTTTTGAACAGAAACAGAACAGATGAGCAAGCATAGGTGCAAGTCCAGAGGTATATAACATTGTTGGAACCACTGTTCCTTCAAACATACCCATTTTTGCTTTCCAAGATAACGTTCTCGACTTCTGCACGTTTCAACACTCCCAGAACTTTCGCCCCCTCCCCCACCCTCTGATTCACTTCCGCTTCCATGGTTCCATCCGCTGCCAAATCCACTCCCAGATATCTAAAACACTTCACTTCCTCCAGTTTTTCTCCATTCAAACTTACCTCCCAATTGACGTGTCTCTCAACCCTGCTGTACCTAATAACCTTGCTCTTATTCACATTTACTCTCAGCTTTCTTCTTTCACACACTTTACCAAACTCACTCACCAGCTTCTGCAGTTTCTCATATAAATCAGCCACCAGCGCTGTATCATCAGCGAACAACAACTGACTCACTTCCCAAGCTCTCTTATCCACAACAGACTGCATACTTGCCCCTCTTTCCAAAACTCTTGCATTCACCTCCCTAACAACCCTGTCCATAAACAAATTAAACAACCATGGAGACATCACGCACCCCTGCCGCAAACCTACATTCACTGAGAACCAGTTACTTTCCTCTCTTCCTACACGTACACATGCCTTACATCCTCGATAAAAACTTTTCACTGCTTCTAACAACTTACCTCCCTCACGATATATTCTTAATACCTTCCACAGAGCATCTCTATCAGCTCTATCATATGCCCTCTCCAGATCCATAAATGCTACATCCAAATTCATTTGCTTTTCTAAGTATTCCTCACATACATTCTTCAAAGCAAACACCTGATCCACACATCCTCTGCCACTTCTGGGATCACACTGTACATTCCTTCACCCTCTCAGTCAATACCCTCCCATATAATTTCCCAGGAATACTCAACAAACTTATACCTCTGTAATTTGAGCACTCACTCTTATCCCCTTTGCCTTTGTACAATGGCACTATGTAAGCATTCCGCCAGTCCTCAGGCACCTCACCATGAGTCATACATACATTAAATAACCTTACCAACCAGTCAACAATTCAGTCACCCCCTTTTATAATAAATTCCACTGCAATACCATCCAAACCCACTGCCTTTCCAGCTTTCATCTTCCGCAAAGCTTTACTGCCTCTTCTCTGTTTAGCAAATCATTCTCCTTAACCCTCTCACTTTGCACACCATTTCGACCAAAAGACCCTATATTTGCCACTCTATCATCAAACACATTCAACAAACCTTCAAAATACTCACTCCATCTCTTTCTCACACCACCACTACTTGTTATCACCTCCCCATTAGCCCCCTTCACTGATGTTCCCATTTTATTTTTCATTATACTTTGTCACTGTCTCCCACATTAGCGAGGTAGCGCAGGGAAACAGAGGAAAGAATGGCCCTACCCACCCACACACACATTTATATACATAACTGTCCACACACGCACATATACATACCTATACATCTCAATGTATACATATATATACACACACACACAGACATACATATTTACACATGTAAGTAATTCATACTGTCTGCCCTTATTCATTCCCATCGCCACCCTGCCACCCATGAAATGACATCCCCCCTCCCCCCGCATGTGCGCGAGGGAGCACTAGGAAAAGACAACAAAGGCCACATTCGTTCACACTCAGTCTCTAGCTGTCATGTATAATGCACCGAAACCACAGCTCGCTTTCCACATCCAGGCCCCACAAAACTTTCCATGGTTTACCCCAGACGCTTCACATGCCCTGGTTCAATCCATTGACAGCACATCGACCCCATTATACCACATCGTTCCAATTTGCTCTATTCCTTGCACGCCTTTCACCCTCCTGCATGTTCAGGTCCCGATCACTCAGAATCTTTTTCACTCCATCTTTCCACCTCCAATTTGGTCTCCCACTTCTCCTTGTTCCCTCCACCTCTAACGCATATATCCTCTTGGTCAATCTTTCCTCTCTCATTCTCTCCATGTGACCAAACCATTTCAAAACACCCTCTTCTGCTCTCTCAACCACACTCTTTTTATTACCATATATCTCTTTTACCCTTTCATTACTTAATCAGACCACCTCACACCACATATTGTCCTCAAACATCTCATTTCCAGCACATCCACCCTCCTCCACACAACTCTATCTATAGCCCACACCTCGCAACCATATAACATTGTTGGAACCACTATTCCTTCAAACATACCCATTTTTGCTTCCCAAGATAACGATCTTGACTTGCACACATTCTTCAACACTCCCAGAACTTTTGCCCCCTCCCTCACCCTATGATTCACCTCTTCTTCCATGGTTCCATCCGCTGCCAAATCCACTCCCAGATATCTAAAACACTTTACTTCCTCCAGTTTTTCTCCATTCAAACTTACCTCCCAATTGACTTGTCTCTCAACCCTTCAGTACCTAATAACCTTGCTTTTATTTACATTTACTCTCAGCTTTCTATCACACAGTTTACCAAACTCAGTCATCAGCTTCTGCAGTTTCTCACCCGAATCAGCCACCAGCTCTTTAAATCAGGTATTCCCAATCACCAGTCCTTTTTCAGCACACAAATCTACAAGCTCTTCACCATTTCCATTTACAACACCGAATTTCCCATGTACAACAATTTTACCCTCAACTGCCGCATTACTCACCTTTGCATTGAAATCACCTGTCACTATAACTCGGTCTCGTGCACCAAAGCAGCCAACACACTCACTCAGCTGCTTCCAAAACACTTGCTTTTCATGATCTTTCTTCTCATGACAAGGAGCATAGGCACCAATAATCACCCATCTCTCTCCATCCACTTTCAGTTTTACTCCTGTCAGTATAGAGTTTACTTTTTTAGTGGGTATAAAGTATTTAGGTGCAGAGTTTGTGGGAAAGAATGATGTAGGAAGATCCTCAGATCAACTGATCAGATCACTATAACCCGGTCTCATGCACCAAAGCAGCTAACACACTCACTCAGCTGCTTCCAAAACACTTGCTTCTCATGATCTTTCTTCTCATGACAAGGAGCATAGGCACCAATAATCACCTGTCTCTCTCCATCCACTTTCAGTTTTACTCCTGTCAGTATAGAGTTTACTTTTTTTTAGTGAGTATAAAGTATTTAGGTGCAGAGTTTGTGGGAAAGAATGATGTAGGAAGATCCTCAGATCAACTGAATTCAAGTAATTAGGTGATGAAAGAAAATTAGTTTGATGATTTTGGATTCTTTTGTATGTACAGTATTACTAAAACTCTATAGTTATAATGCTGAATCACACTTGAAAGGAAGAAATAAGGTTTTGATTTATTTTGGATATCCTTATAGGAATTTATCGAGCATTTCTCTGAAAGCCGACCATGTGTCCTGTCAAGATCGTTGGCTCAAGTGTTGTACCTTGGTGGAGACAAGCTTTGGGGTGGCCAGACTATGGCAGAAGCCCTGAGAGAAGCAGCTCGGAGTTTTATCTGTCCTCCAGCACTTTTACCAAAAGCACCAGTTATGAGCAACGCTCAGGTATGTGAATTACATTGTAGTAACTTGAAACTTTAGGTGATGATTCACCAAAGGTTTTATTAAGGTTTGTTTTTTACTTTATTTGTGAATTTCCTTAGTGTGTTTATACTTTGCAAAAGTAATATATAAGTAGACCATTATACAAAAGTTTGAACATTTTTGAAATTACTTGAGGCTGTGATTTGGTAGAATTGAGTGAGAAGTTTATAAGAGTACTGTTTTCTGTAGAATGTAAAAGCCTGTTTTGTCTAAGACATCAGGTCCCTGAACTGAAGTACTGCTTTCTGAAGAATGTACAAACTTCTTTTATATGAGACATGTAGTGCCTTAACTGAAGTACTGCTTTTTGTAGAATGTTATTACTTATTCATTATACTTAATTGCTGTTCTCCTCGTCAGTGAGCTAGCTCCAGGAAACAGGCAAAGAATGGCCCATCCACTCATATACACATATATTTACATAAACTCCCGTACACACACATATGCATATATATTTACGTATCAACATATACACGCATACATACATATACATATGCATACAAAAACATATACATATGTACATATTCATACTTGTTTGTCTTCATTCACTCCTGACGCTACCCTACCCCACAGGAAATAGCATCGCTACCCCCTGCTTCAGCGAGGTAGTGCCCGGAAAACAGACAAAAGGCCACATTCGTTCACACTCTGTCTCTAGCTGTCATGTGTAATGCACTGAGACCACAGCTCCCTATCCACATCCAGGCTCCACAGACTTTCTTTGGTTTGCTCCAGACATTCCCTGGTTCAGTCTATTGACAGCATGTCGACCCTGATATACCACATCGTTCCAATTCACTCTATTGCTTGCACGCCTCTCACCCTCCTGTATGTTCAGGCCCCAATCACTCAAAATCTTTTTCACTCCGTCCTTCCACCTCCAATTTGATCTCCCGCTTCTCCTTGAACCCTCCACCTCTGACACATATATCCTCTGTCAATCTTTCCTCCCTCATTCTCTCCATATGTCCAGACCATTTCAACGCACCCTTTTCTGCTGTCTCAACCACACTCTTTCTATTTCCACACATCTCAGGGGGCTGGAAACGTTCCCTTCCTTGTACATAACTTTCTAAAAGGGGAAACAGAAGGAATCATGCTGGGTGTGCTCATCCTCCTCAAAGGCTCAGATTAGGGTGTCTAAATGTGTGTAAATGTAACCAAGATGAGAAAAAAGGAGAGAAAGGTAGTGTGTTTGAGGAAAGGAACCTGGATGTTTTGGCTCTAAGTGAAATGAAGCTCAAAGGTAAAGGGGAAGGGTGGTTTGGAAATGTTAGTGAGAGGACAAGAGCAAAGGAAGGAGTAGCACTCGTCCTGAAGCAGGAGTTGTGGGAAAATGTGATAGAGTGTAAGAAAGTGAACTCTGGATTGTTATGGGTGAAACTGAAATTGGATGAAAGATGGGTGATAATTGGTGCCTTTGCGCCTGGTCATGAGAAGAAAGATCATGAGAGGCAAGTGTTTTGGTAGCAGCTGAGTGAATGTGTTAGCAGCTTAGATGCACGAGACCAGGTTATAGTGATGGGTGATTTGAATGCAAAGGTGAGTAGTGTGGCAGTTGAGGGTATGATTGGTGTACATGGGGTATTAGTGTTGTAAATGGAAATGGTGAAGAGCTTCTGGATTTGTGTGCTGAAAAAGTATTGGTTATTGGGAATATCTGGTTTAAAAAGAGAGATATACATAAGTATATGTATGTGTGTAGGAGAGATGGATTACGTGTTAATTGATAATTATGTAAAAGAGAGACTTTTGCATGTTAATGTGCTGAGAGGGGCAGCTGGAGGGATGTCTGATCATTATCTTGTGGAGCCGAAGGTGAAGATTTGTAGAGGTTTTCAGAAAAGAAGAGAGAATGTTGGGATGAAGAGAGTGGTAAGAGTAAGTGAGCTTGGAAAGGAGACATGTGTGAGGAAATACCAGGAGAGATTGGGTGTAGAATGGCTAAAGGTGAGAGCAAATGACATGAGGGGAGTGGGTGAGGAATGAGATGTATTTTGGGCAGTAGTGATGGTTTGCACAAAAGATGCATGTGGTATGAGAAAGGTGGGAGGTGGGCAGATTAGAAAGGGTAGTGAATGGTGGGATGGAAATGTAAGATTGTTAGTGAAAGAGAGGAGAGAGGCATTTGGACGATTTTTTCAGGGAAATAGTGCAAATGAGTGGGAGATGTATAAAAGAAAGTGGCAGGAAGTTAAGAGAAAGGTGCAAGAGGAGAAAAAGAGGGCAAATAAGAGTTGGGGTGAGAGAGTATCATTAAAATTTAGGGAGAATAAAAAGATGTTTTGGAAGGAGGTAAATAAAGAGTGTAAGACAAGAGAACAAACAGGAACATCGGTAGTAATGAAGTGAGGAGATGGAGTTAATATTTTGAAAGTTTGTTGAATGTGTTTGATGATAGAGTGGCAGATATGGGGTGATTTGGTCAGGGTGGTGTGTGAAGTGAGAAGGTTAGGGAGAATGATTTGGTGAACAGAGAAGATGTAGTGAAAGCTTTGCGAAAGATGAAAGCCAGCAAGGCGCTGGATTTGGATGGTATTGCAGTGGAATTTATAAAAAAAAAGGGGGGAGGGACTGTGTTGTTGACTGGTTGGTAAGGATATTCACTGTATGTATGGATCATGGTGAAGTGCCTGATGATTGGTGGAATGCATGTATAGTGCCATTGTACAAAGGCAAAGGGGATAAAGGTGAGTGTTCAAATTACAGAGTCATGAGTTTGTTGAGCATTCCTGGGAAAATATATGGGAGGATATCTATTGAGAGGGTGAAGGCATGTATAGAGCATCAAACTGGAGAAGAGCAGTGTGGTTTCAGAAGTGGTAGAGGATGTGTGGATCAGGTGTTTGCTTTGAAGAGTGTATGTGAGAAATACTCAGAAAAATAGATAGATTTGTATGTAGCATTTATGGATCTGGAGAAGGTGTCCGATAGTTTTGATAAGAGATGTTTTGTGGAAGGTGATAAGAGTATATGGTGTGGGAGGTATGTTGCTAGAAGCAGTGAAAAGTTTTTACCAAGGATGTAAGGCATGTGTAAGAGTAGCTAGAGAGGAAAGTGATTGGTTCCCAGTGAATGTCAGTTTGTGGAAGGGGTGCGTGATGTCTCCATGGTTGTTTGATTTGTTTATGGATGGGGTTGTTAGGGAGGTGGATGCAAGAGTTTTGGAGAGAGGGGCAAGTATGCAGTCTGTTGTGGATGAGAGGGCTTGGGAAGTGAGCCCGTTGTTGTTCGCTGATGATACAGTGCTTGTGGCTGATTCGGGTGAGAAATTGCAGAAGCTGGTGACTGAGTTTGGTAAATTGTGTGAAAGAAGAAATTTAAGAGTAAATGAGGGTTGAGGGACAAGTCAATTGGGAGGTAAGTTTGAATGGAGAAAAACTGGAGGAAGTAAAGTGTTTTAGATTTCTGGGAGTGGACTTAGCAGCGGATGGAACCATGGAAGCGGAAGTGAGTCACAGGATGGGTGAGGGAGCAAAGGTTCTGGGAGCGTTGAAGAATGTGCGGAAGGTGAGAACATTATCTTGGAGAGCAAAAATGGGTATGTTTGAAGGAATAGTGGTTCCAACAATGTTATATGGTTGCAAGGCATGGGCTGTAGATACGGTTGTGCAGAGGAGGGTGGATGTGTTGGAAATAAAATGTTTGAGGACAATATGTGGTGTGAGGTGGTTTGATCTAGTAAGTAATGAAGGGTAAGAGAGATGTGTGATAATAAAAAGAGCGTGGTTGAGAGAGCTGAAGAGGATGTGTTGAAATGATTTGGGCACATGGAGAGAATGAGTGAGGAAAGATTGACAAAGAAGATATATGTGTCAGAGGTGGAGGGAAGAAGGAGAAGCAGGAGACCAAATTGGAGGTGGAAGGATGAAATGAAAAAGATTTTGAGTGATTGGGGCCTGAACATACAGGAGGGTGAAAGGCGTGCAAGGAATAGAGTGAATTGGAACAATGTGATATACCGGGGTCGACGTGCAGTCAATGGACTGAACCAGGGTATGTGAAGTGTCTGGAGCAAACCATGGAAGGTTCTGTGGGGCCTAAATGTGGAAAGGGAGCTGTGGTTTTAGTGCATTACACATGACAGCTAAAGACTGATTGTGAACGAATGTGGCCTTTTTTGCCTGTTCCTGTAGCTGCCTTGCTGGATGGGGAGATTGCTATTATTGTGTGTGGCAGGGTGGCGACAGGAATGGATGAAGGCAGCAAGTATGGATATGTACATGTATATATCTGTACATGTCTGTGTATGTATATGTATGTATACGTTGAAATGTATATGTATGTATATGTGCATGTGTGGGCATTTATGTATATACATGTGCATGAGGGTGGGTTGTCCCATTCCTCGTCTGTTTCCTTGCGCTACCTCACTAATGCGGGAGATGACTATTATTTATTTTTATTATTTTGCTTTGTCGCTGTCTCCCACGTTAGCGAGGTAGCGCAAGGAAACAGACGAAAGAATGGCCCAACCCACCCACAAACACATGTATATACATACATGTCCACACACGCAAATATACATGCCTATACATCTCATTGTATACATATATATATACACACAGACATATACATATATACACATGTACATAATTCGTACTGTCTGCCTTTATTCATTCCCATCGCCAACTCGCCACATATGGAATAATAACCCCCTCCCCCCCTCATGTGTGCTAGGCAGTGCTAGGAAAAGACAACAAAGGCCACATTCGTTCACACTGTCTCTAGCTGTCATGTAATAATGTACCGGAACCACAGCTCCCTTTCCACATCCAGGCCCCACAGAACTTTCCATGGTTTACCCCAGATGCTTCACATGCCCTTGTTCAATCCATTGACAGCACGTCGACCCCAGTATACCACATCGTTGCAATTCACTCTATTCCTTGCACGCCTTTCACCCTCCTGCATGTTCAGGCCCTGATCACTCAAAATCTTTTTCACTCCATCTTTCCACCTCCAATTTGGTCTCCCACTTCTCCTTGCTCCCTCCACCTCTGACACATATATCCTCTTGGTCAATCTTTCCCCACTCATTCTCTCCATGTGACCAAACCATTTCAAAACACCCTCTTCTGCTCTCTCAACCACACTCTTTTTATTACCACACATCTCTCTTACCTTATTATTACTTACTTGATCAAACCACCTCACACCACATTGTCCTCTAACATCTCATTTCCAGCACATCCACCCTGCTGCACACAACTCTATCCATAGCCCACGCCTCACAACCATACAATATTGTTGGAACCACTATTCCTTCAAACATACCCATTTTTGCTTTCCGATATAATGTTTTCGACTTCCACACATTCTTCAAGGCTCCCAGAACTTTTGCCCCCTCCCCCACCCTATGATTCACTTCCGCTTCCATGGTTCCATCCACTGCCAAATCCACTCCAAGATATCTAAAATACTTCACTTCCTCCAGTTTTTCTCCATTCAAACTTACCTCCCAATTGACTTGACCCTCAACCCTACTGTACCTAATAACCTTGCTCTTATTTACATTTACTCTCAGCTTTCTTCTTTCACACACCTTACCAAACTCAGTAACCAGTTTCTGCAGTTTCTCACATGAATCAGCCACCAGCGCTGTTTCATCAGCGAAGAACAACTGACTCACTTCCCAAGCTCTCTCATCCACAACAGACTGCATACTTGCCCCTCTTTCCAAAACCCTTGCATTCACCTCCCTAACAACCCCATCCGTAAACAAATTAAACAACCATGGAGACATCACACACCCCTGCTGCAAACCTACATTCACCGAGAACCAATCACTGTCCTCTCTTCCTACACGCACACATGCCTTACATTCTCGATAAAAACTTTTCACTGCTTCTAACAACTTGCCTCCCACACCATATATTCTTAATACTTTCCACAGAGCATCTCTATCAACTCTTATCATATGCCTTCTCCAGATCCATAAATGCTACATACAAATCCATTTGCTTTTCTAAGTATTTCTCACATACATTCTTCAAAGCAAACACCTGATCCACACATCCTTCTACCACTTCTTATGATGGTTATGTATAGTAATGATAATAATGATACTCTCTTACCCTTTCATTACTTACTTGATCAGACCATCTCACACCACATGTCCTCAAGCATTTCATTTCCAACACATCCATCCTTCTCCATACAACCCTTTCTATAGCCCATGTCTCGCAACCAGATAAAGTTGTTGGAACCTCTACTTCAAACATATCCATTTTTGCTTCAAGATTACATTCTCTCCTTCCACACATTCTTTATCACTGTAGAATGTATGAACCTATTTTATCTGCGACATGTATTCCCATAACTGAAGGTACCCTTTGGAATGGATGATGCCGCACTACCATAACTTTTTTTTCACTGGGAGAAGTCCAAATTGAGGTTGGGCTTTAATTGAAAAATGAAAAGGGGTTAGAGAGAGAGGGAAAAATAAGAGGAAGTATGTTGTATGGTTGTATGGTTGCGAGGCGTGGGCTATGGATAGAGATGTGCGCAGGAGGATGGATGTGCTGGAAATGAGATGTTTGAGGACAATGTGTGGTGTGAGGTGGTTTGATCGAGTAAGTAACGTAAGGGTAAGAGAGATGTGTGGAAATAAAAAGAGCGTGGTTGAGAGAGCAGAAGAGGGTGTTTTGAAATGGTTTGGGCACATGGAGAGAATGAGTGAGGAGAGATTGACCAAGAGGATATATGTGTCGGAGGTGGAGGGAACGAGGAGAAGAGGGAGACCAAATTGGAGGTGGAAAGATGGAGTGAAAAAGATTTTGTGTGATCGGGGCCTGAACATGCAGGAGGGTGAAAGGAGGGCAAGAAATAGAGTGAATTGGAGTCATGTGGTATACAGGGGTTGACGTGCTGTCAGTGGATTGAAGCAAGGCATGTGAAGCGTCTGGGGTAAACCATGGAAAGCTGTGTAGGTATGTATATTTGCGTGTGTGGACGTGTGTATGTACATGTGTATGGGGGGGGGGGGTTGGGCCATTTCTTTCGTCTGTTTCCTTGCGCTACCTCGCAAACGCGGGAGACAGCGACAAAGTATAAAAAAAAAAAAAAAAAAAAAAATGTTTTTTTCTAATTTTCCAAAAGAAGGAACAGAGAAGGGGACCAGGTGAGGATTTTCCCTCTAAGGCCCAGTCCTCTGTTCTTAACGCTACCTCGCAAATGCGGGAAATGGCGAATCGTATGAAAAAAAAAAAAAAAATGTTTTTGGAATCTTAGAGGAAATGGAAAACCTGCCTTGTGAAGTATGTGAGGTCATAGTTGTTACAAAAAATGTGGTGGGTTAAAGTTCCACGGGTTTTAAGTTTAAGGAAAGAAACAGATCTCAAAACACCTCACCTTTGAGTTGCCATTGGCCATGCATTGATATTATGACATAGTAGGTTTCTTAGTAATACATGGTCTTGCTAAATGTGGAGGCACACAGATAGCCAACTCTTGGGTGGTAATTCTAAAATGATACCTATAGAAGATGGAAAATCAACCAGTACTGCAGCATAAGGCATCTTGAGCCAAATTGTGAGGTTAGACTAAGAGAGTTTATAGACTGAACAGCTTTTGTCTCAGATCATCTGTTGAGGGCTAGAACCTCCTCGTATGTGAAAGTGGTACTCTGTACAAGGTAGGATCAATCATTTGTATAAATTTAGTAATTTGTGTAATATGAGGTTTCCAAGATAGGTTATATGTTATAGTGACTCTTAAGTGTGTTTGGTGTGAACCATAAAAGATATAGGAAAGTATTGAGGGATTACAGATAGAGAGAGATGGGCAAATATTAGGTCTTGGAGGCATTAATCTTAACCAGGCTCTGTCTATCCTATTGAGATATCCTGTCCAAGTGTAAGCTTATAGAAGTTATGACAAGACAAGATGTGGATCAAGCAAGAGAGGTTGGAGCATAATTGAAGAAAGGATAGAATGCAGTGTTGAGTCACAGCGCATGAGTATATTTGGTTTTCTGTTGAGGAAAGAATATTATTAGAGAGCACAGAAAGAATATAGTAGGAATATAGTAGGATAAGAAAGAATACTTCCCACGCATTCCTCACGTGTCGTAGAAGGCGACTAAAGGGGACGAGAGCGGGGGGCTAGAAACCCTCCCCTCCTTGCATTTTAACTTTCTAAAAGGGGAAACAGAAGAAGGAGTCACACGGGGAGTGCTCATCCTCCTCGAAGGCTCTGATTGGGGTGTCTAAATGTGTGTGGATGTAACCAAGATGAGAAAAAAGGAGAGATAGGTAGTATCTGAGTATCTGAGTGACTGAGTTTGGTAAAGTGTGTGGAAGAAGAAAGTTAAGAGTAAATGTGAATAAGAGCAAGGTTATTAGGTACAGTAGGGTTGAGGGTCAAGTCAATTGGGAGGTGAGTTTGAATGGAGAAAAACTGGAGGAAGTGAAGTGTTTTAGATATCTGGGAGTGGATCTGGCAGCGGATGGAACCATGGAAGCGGAAGTGGATCATAGGGTGGGGGAGGGGGCGAAAAGTCTGGGGGCCTTGAAGAATGTGTGGAAGTCGAGAACATTATCTCGGAAAGCAAAAATGGGTATGTTTGAAGGAATAGTGGTTCCAACAATGTTGTATGGTTGCGAGGCGTGGGCTATGGATAGAGTGTGTGCAGGAGGATGGATGTGCCGGAAATGAGATGTTTGAGGACAATGTGTGGTGTGAGGTGGTTTGATCGAGTGAGTAACGTAAGGGTAAGAGAGATGTGTGGAAATAAAAAGAGCGTGGTTGAGAGAGCAGAAGAGGGTGTTTTGAAGTGGTTTGGGCACATGGAGAGAATGAGTGAGGAAAGATTGACCAAGAGGATATATGTGTCGGAGGTGGAGGGAACGAGGAGAAGAGGGAGACCAAATTGGAGGTGGAAAGATGGAGTGAAAAAGATTTTGTGTGATTGGGGCCTGAACATGCAGGAGGGTGAAAGGAGGGCAAGGAATAGAGTGAATTGGAGTGATGTGGTATACCGGGGTTGACATGCTGTCAGTGGATTGAATCAAGGCATGTGAAGCGTCTGGGGTAAACCATGGAAAGCTGTGTAGGTATGTATATTTGCGTGTGTGGACGTATGTATATACATGTGTATGGGGGGGGTTGGGCCATTTCTTTCGTCTGTTTCCTTGCGCTACCTCGCAAACGCGGGAGACAGCGACAAAGTATAATAAAATATATAAATAGGTAGTATGTTTGAGGAAAGGAACCTGGATGTTTTGGCTCTGAGTAAAATGAAGCTCAAGGGTAAAGGGGAAGAGTGGTTTGGGAATGTCTTGGGAGTAAAGTCAGGGGTTAGTGAGAGGACAAGAGCAAGGGAAGGAGTAGCACTACTCCTGAAACAGGAGTGGTGGGAGTATGTGATAGAATGTAAGAAAGTAAATTCTAGATTGATATGGGTAAAACTGAAAGTTGATGGAGAGAGCTGGGTGATTATTGGTGCATATGCACCTAGGTATGAGAAGAAAGATCATGAGAGGCAAGTGTTTTGGGAGCAGCTGAATGAGTGTGTCAGTGGTTTTGATGCACAAGACCGGGTTATAGTGATGGGTGATTTGAATGCAAAGGTGAGCAATGTAGCAGTTGAGGGAATGATTGGTATACATGGGGTGTTCAGTGTTGTAAATACAAATGGTGAAGAGCTTGTAAGTGGAAATGGTGTAGAGCTTGTAGATTTATGTGCGGAAAAAGGACTGGAGATTAGGAATACCTGGTTTAAAAAGCGAGATGTACATAAGTATACGTATGTAAGTAGGAGAGATGGCCAGAGAGTGTTATTGGATTACGTGTTAATTGATAGGTGTGCGAAAGAGAGACTTTTGGATGTTAATGTACTGAGAGGTGCAACTGGAGGGATGTCTGATCATTATCTTGTGGAGGTGAAGGTGAAGATTTGTAGGGGTTTTCAGAAAAGAAGAGAGAATGTTGGGGTGAAGAGAGTGGTGAGAGTAAGTGAGCTTGGGAAGGAGACTTGTGTGAGGAAGTACCAGGAGAGACTGAGTACAGAATGGAAAAAGGTGAGAACAAAGGAGGTAAGGGGATGGGGGAGGAATGGGATGTATTTAGGGAAGCAGCGATGGCTTGCACAAAAGATGCTTGTGGCATGAGAAGCGTGGGAGGTGGGCAGATTAGAAAGGGTAGTGAGTGGTGGGATGAAGAAGTAAGATTATTAGTGAAAGAGAAGAGAGAGGCATTTGGACGATTTTTGCAGGGAAAAAATGCAAATGAGTGGGAGATGTATAAAAGAATGAGACAGGAGGTCAAGAGAAAGGCGCAAGAGGTGAAAAAGAGGTCAAATGAGAGTTGGGGTGAGAGAGTATCATTAAATTTTAGGGAGAATAAAAAGATGTTCTGGAAGGAGGTGAATAAAGTGCGTAAGACAAGGGAGCAAATGGGAACTTCAGTGAGGGGGGCTAATGGGGAGGTGATAACAAGTAGTGGTGATGTGAGAAGGAGATGGAGTGAGTATTTTGAAGGTTTGTTGAATGTGTTTGATGATAGAGTGGCAGATATAGGGTGTTTTGGTCGAGGTGGTGTGCAAAGTGAGAGGGTTAGGGAGAATGATTAGGTAAACAGAGAAGAGGTAGTAAAAGCTTTGTGGAAGATGAAAGCCGGCAAGGCAGCGGGTTTGGATGGTATTGCAGTGGAATTTATTAAAAAAGGGGGTGACTGTATTGTTGACTGGTTGGTAAGGTTATTTAATGTATGTATGATTCATGGTGAGGTGCCTGAGGACTGGCGGAATGCTTGCATAGTGCCATTGTACAAAGGCAAAGGGGATAAGAGTGAGTGCTCAAATTACAGAGGTATAAGTTTGTTGAGTATTCCTGGTAAATTATATGGGAGGGTATTGATTGAGAGGGTGAAGGCATGTACAGAGCATCAGATTGGGGAAGAGCAGTGCGGTTTCAGAAGTGGTAGAGGATGTGTGGATCAGGTGTTTGCTTTGAAGAATGTATGTGAGAAATACTTAGAAAAGCAAATGGATTTGTATGTAGCATTTATGGATCTGGAGAAGGCATATGATAAGAGTTGATAGAGATGCTCTGTGGAAAGTATTAAGAATATATGGTGTGGGAGGCAAGTTGTTAGAAGCAGTGAAAAGTTTTTATCGAGAATGTAAGGCATGTGTACGTGTAGGAAGAGAGGACAGTGATTGGTTCTCGGTGAATGTAGGTTTGCGGCAGGGGTGTGTGATGTCTCCATGGTTGTTTAATTTGTTTACGGATGGGGTTGTTAGGGAGGTGAATGCAAGGGTTTTGGAAAGAGGGGCAAGTATGCAGTCTGTTGTGGATGAGAGAGCTTGGGAAGTGAGTCAGTTGTTGTTCGCTGATGATACAGCGCTGGTGGCTGATTCATTTGAGAAACTGCAGAAGCTGGTGACTGAGTTTGGTAAAGTGTGTGGAAGAAGAAAGTTAAGAGTAAATGTGAATAAGAGCAAGGTTATTAGGTACAGTAGGGTTGAGGGTCAAGTCAATTGGGAGGTGAGTTTGAATGGAGAAAAACTGGAGGAAGTGAAGTGTTTTAGATATCTGGGAGTGGATCTGTCAGCGGATGGAACCATGGAAGCGGAAGTGGATCATAGGGTGGGGGAGGGGGCGAAAATTTTGGGAGCCTTGAAAAATGTGTGGAAGTCGAGAACATTATCTCGGAAAGCAAAAATGGGTATGTTTGAAGGAATAGTGGTTCCAACAATGTTGTATGGTTGCGAGGCGTGGGCTATGGATAGAGTTGTGCGCAGGAGGATGGATGTGCTGGAAATGAGATGTTTGAGGACAATGTGTGGTGTGAGGTGGTTTGATCGAGTAAGTAACGTAAGGGTAAGAGAGATGTGTGGAAATAAAAAGAGCGTGGTTGAGAGAGCAGAAGAGGGTGTTTTGAAATGGTTTGGGCACATGGAGAGAATGAGTGAGGAAAGATTGACCAAGAGGATATATGTGTCGGAGGTGGAGGGAACGAGGAGAAGAGGGAGACCAAATTGGAGGTGGAAAGATGGAGTGAAAAAGATTTTGTGTGATTGGGGCCTGAACATGCAGGAGGGTGAAAGGAGGGCAAGGAATAGAGTGAATTGGAGCGATGTGGTATACAGGGGTTGACGTGCTGTCAGTGGAGTGAATCAAGGCATGTGAAGCGTCTGGGGTAAACCATGGAAAGCTGTGTAGGTATGTATATTTGCGTGTGTGGACGTGTGTATGTACATGTGTATGGGGGGGGGGTTGGGCCATTTCTTTCGTCTGTTTCCTTGCGCTACCTCGCAAACGCGGGAGACAGCGACAAAGTATAAAAAAAAAAAAAAAAAAAAAGTTTGTTGAGTATTCCTGGTAAATTATATGGGAGGGTATTGACTAAGAGGGTGAAGGCATGTACAGAGCATCAGATTGGGGAAGAGCAGTGTGGTTTCAGAAGGTATGGGTGTTTGGGATGAGGAACTATAGAGAGTGAGAGAGTCTTGGTGATTGGTATGATGAAGAGAGAATGGATGGTGAAAGTCTTCCTTAAGGTAAAGTGTAGTAAAGTGGTTGGAGTGAATAGGATTGCAATTGAATTTCTCAGGAGAGGAGTGTTATTGATTCATTGGTCAAGATTTTCATTGAAGTGTCTGAGGACAGGTGGAGTGCCTTTTTTTTTTTTCATACTTGTTCATCGTTTCCCATATCAGCAATGTAGCGCCAGGAACTGATAAAGAAAGGGTGCATTCCCTCACATACATTCTCTAGCTGTCATGAATAATGCACCAAAACCACAACTCTCTATCCACAACCAGCCCCCACATAGTTTACCCTGGCTACTTCACATGCCCCTGTTCAGTCCATTGACAGCACATCTACCCTTGCACTCCACATCACTCCAATTCACTCTATCCCTTGCATGCATTTTACCCTCCTGCAAGTTTAGACTCTGATCACTTAGAATTTTCTTCACTCCATCCCTCCATTTCCATTACTTGCGTAGTGCCATTATATAATGTCAAGGGTGACAAAAGTGAATACTTGAATTATAGAGTAATGATAAGGCCATTGAGTGTACATGGTAAGTTGTATGGGAGTGGTGATTGAGAGGGATAGTGGCCTACACAGGGCATCAGACTAAGGAGGAGCAACTTCGTTTCAGGGTGGTATAAGATCTGTGAATCAGATATTTTCATTGAATAATTTGTGTAGGAAGTACTTAGAGAAAGAGAGGGATTTGTTTGTTGCATGTATGGATCTAGAGAAAGCATTTGATAAAATTGATAGATGCCCTGTGGACGATGCTATGAATATATGGTATGGGAGAAAAAGTTTTATAAGCAAAGACAATTGCTATAACTTATGAAATGCTAAAGAGATGTTAAGGCTCTGACAAAAGATTCACTAGATTTCCTAAGATATGAGGACAAGAGGTAGGTCACATGCAGGAGATTCATGTATGACATTCTCTCTTATCCCTAGGAGGAGGATGGAAAATGTTAGCATGTATAAAAAGATATAGAGTCATTATAACTTATTATTATATTTTCATCAACGATCAGAACCCTGTGAGCATCTTATATAGCCACTGGCTCATAAGGGGTTAGTTGAAATTTAACCTACAATATTGTGGAATTCATGCGAATTACCCTTTTTCTACCTCTACAAACCTGTAGAGTTGGACTTGGTGTTTATTCACTAGGACTTATGTCTAAATTAGCAATAGCCAAGATATTTTGATGTTGCAGCTGACAGGTTTATATAATCAACTCAACCACACATTTTTCACTCATTTGCTGATGTTTAGGTGCCTTTGATGTGGCATTATGGTGAAACATTTGCCTGGATTTCTGATTTTCCTTCATCTCTTCTTCCTTATACCTTTCCTTATTGTGGTATTAGTCACAAATCATGACTACCTTGTTCTTTTTCATGAATTCTAGTTTTATAAGCTCTGCAGCATTGTGAGTCACTATATGGGAGCAACCATCTTTCCCTTGTTAGAGTCAAATGAACCTCCCATTTCTCAAATTTTTTTGTTGTTACATAGGATTAAGCTGTACCATTCTGTAGTCCTTTTTTGGTTAGGTTTATTTTAGTTATGAAGGGATCCAATTTGTACTGATAAATGCATCTGCCTGGTTGAACCAAATAGGAAAGGTATTTTGAGTTTGCACGTCACCAGTTTTTGTTCTGGTTATGCATTTTAGTGCCTTTCTTGCTTTTGAAGTAAACTCCTGTTTGCAGAGAATAGAATGAGACTGTTTAGTTTAGATAAGCATTGCTGTCTGTTACCCACTCTGAGGTTGTTTACCCCTGTAGTGCAAGAGATTGTGTCTAGCTGCTGCAACAGAGGAGAATAATAAATAGCTAGTTATCTATGATACTTTTTGTTACATTTCATGGATGGCTATTTATTCTAGCATATGCTGGCACAAGTAATTTATGTTATCATGTTGGTATTCTGGAATGTAACAAAAACTCTTCAGTTGTACTTGCACATCTTACAGTGCTGGCTGGCTTGCAGTGGCCGACAGCTCCCACAAAAATTATATTGCAGTAACATCATGACATATTTTGCCCTTTTCTATGGTCAGTAGCTTTTAATCTCTTCATTTCTTATCACAGTGATGGGGTTAAAATCAGCACATTTTCAGTCTGGAATTTCATTGCAGAAGCATGATTGATTTTAATCAAGGTGGTCAAAGATGACAGTAGTTTAGTTTAGCACTGTCATTGCATTGCAGATCATTGTGATTTTAGTGATTCTCTCAGGGAAACAGATAAGATCTATTTTAAAAGAGGCAGAGTGTTCAAGAACAGCTTGAGAGTTACCTTCCCACTGACAGTTTGAAACATTTTGGATTTCGGCTTAGTTTTCCTTATGATATCCTGATAATTTGTATGCAGCATTTATGGATCTGGATGAAGCATATGGTAGGGTTGATAGAGATGCTTTGTGGAAGTTCTTAAGAGTATCTGGTGTGGGAGGTAAGCTGCTAGAAGCAGTAAAAAGTTTTTATCAAGGATGTAAGGCATGTGTACAAGTAGGAAGAGAGGAGAGTGATTGGTTCCCAGTGAAGTTTGGTTTGCAGCAGGGGTTTGTGACACCCCCATGGTTGTTTAATTTGTTTATGGATGGGATGGTCATAGAGGTAAATGCAAGAGTTTTGGAAAGAGGGGCAAGTATGCAGTCTGTTGTGGATGAGAGAGCTTGGGAAGTGAGTCAGTTGTTCTTCGCTGATGATACAGAGCTGGTGGCTGATTCGCGGTATAAACTGCAGAAGTTGGTGACTGAGTTTGGAAAAGTGTGTGAAAGGAGAAAGTTGAGAGTAAATGTGAATAGGAGCAAGATTATTAGGGTCAGTAGGGTTGATGGATAAGTTGGCTGGGATGTAAGTTTGAACGGAGAAAAATTGGAGAAAATGAAGTGTTTTAGATGTTTAGGAGTGGACTTAAGAGTGAAAGGAACCTTGGAAGCAGAAGGGAGTCACATGGTGGGGGAGGGGGCGAAGGTTCTGGGAGTGATGAAAAATGTGTGGAAGGAGAGAACGTTATCTCAGAAAAGTAGTTTCAACAATATTACATGGTTGCAAGGCATGGGCTATAGATAGGGTTGTACAGAGGAGGGTGGATGTGTTGGAAATGAAATGTTTGAGGATATTATGTGGTGTGAGGTGGTTTGATTAAGTAATGAAAGGGTAAGAGAGATGTGTAGTAATAAAAAGTGTGGCTGAGAGAGCAGAAGAGGGTGTGTTGAAATGGTTTGGATGTATGGAGAGAAAGAGTGAGGAAAGATTGACAAAGAGAATATATGTGTCAGAGGTGGAGGGAACAAGGAGAACCAGGAGACCAAATTGGAGGTGGAAGGATGAAGTGAAAAAGATTTTGAGCAATCGGGGCCTAAACATACAGGAGGCTGAGTGGTTTGGGTGCATTACACATGGCAGCTAGAGACTGAGTGTGAAGGAATGTGGCCTTTTTTGTGTTGTACCTGGCACTACCTTGCTGAAGCAGGGGATAGCAATAATGTTTTCGGTGGGGTAGGGTAGCATCAGGAATGGATGAAGGCAAGCGAGCATGAATATGTATATGTGCATATATGTGTCTGTGTATATATATGTATGCATATGTGTATGTGTATATATGTGTGTGTATTGGCACATATACATGTGTATATGAGTGAATGGACCATTCTTTGTTTCTTGGCATTACTTCACCGACACAGGAAATGGCAATCAAGTATAATGATGATATAATAATCCTGATGATATCTCCTCTGGCATCCTTTTTTGGTATCACAATTACGACAAAGTTGCCAGATGTTCTGTTATTAATCCACCATTATTTGTAATTGTGCAGAGAGATTCCACAATGCTCAGGTCTTGTGACTTTTTTATATTTTGAAGGCTCCAGTCATGAACAAAAGTCCTCATCATGGCTGGGCAATAATTGAAATAAGGAGAGAATCACAAGGTGGAAAAAGTAAAGACAAGGGGAAAGTATTTGCAAATTTTTGAAGATGTGAAAGACCTAACTTTTGAAATGTACCAGGTCATAGGTATTGGGAAAGACATGAGAATGTAGAGAGTTTCAATGCTTCAGCATATAAGGAATGAAGCAGGTATCAAAACAGCCCTTCCTTGAGTTGCCAATAGCCACACAATGATCATGTGATGCAGCAGCTTGCTGAATATTGCATGGTCTAGCTAGTGGTGGGGTCATCACAAGCAGCCAGCTCTTGGGAGCAAAAACCAAAGTTATTCCTATAGAAAAGGGAAAGTGAATCAACATTGCAGTGTAAGGCAAGGGGGCCTAGTTTGTAAGTTAGCCTGGGACAGTTTATAAGTCAGACCGCTTTAGATGCTACTCTGTCAAGTAAGGATGTAGAGCTAAAACCACCCCAAATGTGAGAGCAGTACTCCATACAAGGAAGAATCAGTTCCTTGTATAAACAGAGCAACTGTTCTGAAGGGAAGTAGTTTCAACATCTAAACAGGACACCCAGTTCCTTAGAGGTAAACTTAGCTATTCCTGTAATGTGGGGTTTCTAAAAAAGAGTGGATGTTACAGTAATACCAAGTATGTTCATTGAGTCAGTAGGTGGAATTACAGAACTCTCAAAGAAGGGATAAGAGTTGTAAGTTAGCCTCCTTTCTATCAGTATCCCTGTTGGGCCTTTATATGGTACTGCTAATGAACCTTTAATGACCTGTAACTTATTTGGTCAAATATATTTTCATTGAATTCCATTAGGTTCTTTTCTGCCTGGTTGTAAATTGTATGTGAGTCGTTTTACATGCCCATGTGATCACTTTTGATCCAATCACTTTGCTTACTCTGGTGTCACCAGCAAAGAAAGTGAATTTTGCATTCCATACTTGAAAATAATTTGTGCTGACAAGTGAATTTCACTGTGAAAGGTTATAATTTTTGTATGATAGTAGAGAAAGCTCAAGATGGGGCAACATACATACATACAGAGAGGTAATTACATGAAAACCTTTAGGTAAGAAACATTATTATGTAACATTAGGAGAGTATATGGAGAAAAAGAAAAAACAGTACAGAATACTGGACTGACACAGACATTACCGTAAACCAGTTGAGTATTTTAGATACCTCAGAGTAATAATGTATCATGACAGAACTATAACTGCCTCCTTCAGAAGGATGTTAAATTGGATCCTGCTGACTTTCAAGATAAGGTTGATAATTTTCAAAGTGCTCTTTCTTTCATGCATAGAATTCTGCTCTGTTTAAATCCCTAAGAGTGGATGAAGGGAGTAGAGTCACTTAGGAGAGATGGCTATTGGACTTAATACTGTGAAATTTATACTGGTAACTAAAAAGAATGGGATTCTAAATGTTTAAGACTGGGTGAGTTTAGGAGAGTTTCAAAGACTGTAGAGATAGCAGAAATGAGAGCAATACAACAATAGTTGAAAGGGTTAGAACATTCTTCTTATGGATGGGCTGCAACAAGGTATTGTTCCAAGCAGAAGGAAAAGTCTGGGTTTTTAGACTGAGGCAAAATAGGTAAGTAAGGATTGGTGGTAGCTCAAAGGCACACTCCCTTGAGTTATGCCATCTGAAGCTGGGGGAGTTTTTTGAAGACCCTGCATGTGGAAATGATGGATGGCAAAGAGTCACTCTGAGGAAGGGGGTAGAGGATTTGAAGCTGAATCATCCAAAGTTGAGTTAGAGGAAAATAAGGCACCTTAGAAAGTGGAGAGTTAGCATTAGATTGATCAAGTTGGAAGTGAGGAAGAAAGGTTGAATACAAAAGTTGCCAGAGATGTTTTTGGTTAAGGACCAAAAAATATTGGTCAGTAGAATAACAACAGGTCAGCACACTTTTCTACATATAAAGGTGTACTTGACTACGTAAAGAATCACTGCAGTGATTCTAAGGAAAAATGAAAAGCAGAATGGGTTTCAGGGGAAGGGAAGAGTCTCATAGCCCTGTATGCAACATCCTTGATGCAAGAGTCAACAGAACAGAAGCAAGCAGATTGTGACTTGGTGGGAAAAACATTTAGAAGATGAGATATAAACTTCATCCCAACCAAGGTAAGCTCTGCTGTGTGTTCAGCACAACACAATGCATCCCAATCAGAAAAGCAGTTCCCTTCCCAGGGAAAGTCAATAGAGATGTTGTGCCGGGGTAACTGTTGAGGAGGAATAGAGGTTGTGCATGCTTAGTGAGAAGAAACAGAAATAACATTCTGGTCAGAAGACCTTAATGGGGCAGATATGGTGCATGAATAATGGAAAGGCCCAGAAGTAGAGAGGTCAAGTGTGTTGGAAAAGTGGTCATAATGATTAGGAATTTGGGTAGTGTGTTTAAGTAATCATTCCTGATCATTAAGAAAATAAAAGGCCTTGGCTCCACCAGGATCATCTTGGTTAGAGCCTTACCACTCCTTTTTTTTATTGTTATTATTATTGTTGTTGTTGTTGTTGTTGAAATTGCTCACATAGATGATCTCCACTTGAATGTGAAGAGAGCAGAATTTCATGGCAGGAAGTCAGATTGTGGAAGAATTGTACATAATTGGAGGAACTTTTGGGGAAATAACAAAACACAAATGCAGGATAATAGAGGGTAGAGAGGTTTAAGATAGCCAGGATCAAAGTTAGGAGACTCAGGATCCATGTGATGGGTAGTATACGATTTTGTACCTCAGTAGGCATAAACTCCACCTTCTAAGTGGAAATGTTGATAGAGATTATAGCTGGGGAAGTGATAGCACAGAGAAGAAGCAGCCATAGACTGTTAGATTTCATAAAGAAGAAAAAGATCAGATAAGAAGGTAAACAGATGGTGTTCATCAGAAGGAATGTTAGAATTAAGACACCAGATGTTTCAGATATGGATAGGAAAAGAGCCAGGTCTAAAAGATGTTGCTTTGGAAGTGGGGTGGATCCTAGTCACATGATGGTATTCAAGTAGGCCCTGGGATCTGTCAACCCCATCTCGACCTGTGGCACTGCATGAAAAGAGCACTGGAGAATTATTGGTTACTTTGGCTGCCATACATTTTGAGAAAATAAAACTAAAAAGATAGGAAAAAAAGATATGCATGAGGTATAATGTGTTTTCAATTGAAAAAAAGAGGATGTGGGATTGGGGTTGAATACTAGCACCTTATGTGTAGATGAGGCATGAGAAAAAAATACTGCGATCTGGTCATGAAAGAAGGTAAGAAACAGATGCATGCAGTTCTGGCCCACTGTGGGGCTGCTACTAACTCAAAACCTGGTCATAGTACTTCCCTGGTCAGTGGTTGTGTGCCACCCACAACAATGAAATAATAGTAATAGGTGCCACATACTACACTAGGGGTATTGATTTGGAGGGAATCTGCCCTGAGGAACTTAGTAATTCTCATGATCTAGTTCCTCCCAGAGAACTTTAACATGGCTTGGTTGCCTTTAGAGCATATACGTGCACATGTACATGCACATGCACTGACATCATTCATTTCAAGTAAAATCATTTAGTCTTCATATTCATTGGTAGGGGATGTGAAGAAATGATTCATGTCTTGAGGTCCCATTTCCCAGCTAATTCATCACTGATTTAGTATTAAGAAGGGGTTAAAGTTAGAGGGATTTTACCCTGAGGAACTTTTACAATAACTCTTGGGTAATTTTTTTTCAGATACTCAAACTGGGGATTTATTGGTTATAAGGTCTCATAAAATGTTTTGGGTGCTTTGAATCTTTTGTATTTTCCATTTGAGATCTCTTGTATCTCATCTCTTCAGTTACAGAGGAAAAGACTGACTCTAAGTCTGAAGTTCCCAAGCCTTGGAACTTTCATAAGATATCTTCTTATGAGAATTCTTGCTTTCTTATGGGCCACTTCCTTTCATGGAACCAGAAAAATAATTGCTACCCTTTAGTTTATGAAGCTTTGAAGTTGCTGGTGCAATAAGTAGGCCTTTATCCATTTAAATATCATCTCATGCCCATTTGTCTTCAAGGAAACGTTTTTATTAATGTGCTGATGTGGCACAAGTTAGAGAGGTGTTTATCAAGAGGTTCATCTTTCTCCTCAATTTTTTTTCAAGACAAAAATGCATTGATTTAGCTAGTGTACTGATTGGACCTTATTTTATGCAACACTTCTTCCTATCCTTTGTTTATGTTAGGGAATATGAGGGCAGATATTGTGTCCTGAAGTGCCATGTCCCAGCTGATGTACTAATATCTTGCGCAGACAGTACTATGGATACAAAGTTGGAAGTTCTCCTGTGAGTACTAGGGATACAAAGTTGGAAAGTCTCCTGTGAGTACTAGGGATACAGAGTTGGAAGGTCTCCACCCACAGATAATCTCTGTAATATCCAATGGTTAATTTTCCTTTTAGAAGCTGAAGCCAGGGCTTCATTGGTGATAATTTCTCAATCTGTTTTGGTTGCTGAGTATTTATTGACCTTTTAGCCAAGATCTCATTTTCCTGTGTCTTTGGTGTAAGAGGAAAGCACAGATACCAGGGCTGAGAATCTTTTATCTCAACAAGTGTACTCACAATATACTAGTGGCACTTTTGTCGGTCATTTCATAAGTAGACATTACTAGAACAAAATCGTTGTCTTTATCCAACTATTCATTGGTGTTGTCACAACCTGTCATTGCAGTGGTAGCCCAGCTCTGTTAGAGAGGAAGACAGGTCAGAACTTTGGTCCTGTCATTCAGAGATCAGCCAGTGGAACAAAGCTAAACCCATGAGATGCTGTACATTTGCTTCTAAGGATGAATTTAGTTAATGATGCAATGATAGGGATATGGCTTGCCTTGTGTTAGTCCAGTATTATTGTAAAGGTATATGTTTGACTCCTCAACTAGGGTTGATAGTGAACCCATGTAGGAGGAATTCAGAATATCAGCCTTTATTGCCCGTCAGGTCTGTTTTGGAATGTCTTGATTTACAGAAGTTACATAAAACTTGGCTTTCTTAGCCATTCTTTTGATTTTCCTATCAGTAACAAACAGGTCTACCGGGATCTAGCTACTGTTATCCTTAGTCAGTCCAAACAGTCTTCTTAAAGTCATTATATTGGAAAGTTTGCTTCTCCTCTGGACTTTTTCAGGGTATCTCTTGCCAGATGACATTTGCAGCTCAAAGGGAGTTTGAAGACTGCCAAAAGGTCACTCTGGTGTAACCTCAGCCAGGCTCTTATCCTTCGTGATGTGATATTGGGGTTTGCTGCCTTCAGAAAATATTGTCATTTGCAAGTCAGAGCAGCATTAAAGGTAAGCCTTTCCCAGCTTTTCTCTGACTGTTAGGTTTTGCCCTCATTTCTTCATGTGGATATGGTCGTAGATGCTTATAGGGGTCTGACCCGAGATGAGTAATGCAGTTTCTGAATAATGAAAACATTCATAAACTAGGGACATAGCCCATTGTTTTATGATTCCTTCTCTTCCTTCCCCACCTTCTTTTCAAAGGACTTTTTGGTTCTAGAAGTGATGAGTCCAAGGCAGACTCCAGTATTCAGCAAAAAAACCTAGGGTGAGTCATTGAGTAAATCCTGATATCATCTTGGCGATATAATGTCTTGGTTGTTGCAGATTGGTTGGTGAGTCTTAGTGAGGGACGACAAAATCCAACCCCACATGGTTATGGAGGTCAGAGATGGGTATTTTCATGATTCCCCATAATATTGTGGAGGACAGATGGAAACTAACCTCTTGCATGCCAGTGGCTATCTCAGATGCTCATAGCACTCTCCCTCTGTAAGAGAGAGAGATTATCATGCTTCTAAACCTACATTATTTTTTATCTTAATCACTATTATTATCTTCATTACTTTTTGCTCATTTCTACCAGTATCTTACTTCAGAAAGATTTCATAAAGAAGATTTTTAAAATTACTTTACCATTTCTATATTTTCTTTTGATACACCTTAATAAAATAATATGTAAAGCAAAGTGCCACACCCTATTCTCCTTATTTAGAACACATGACAACATATAAGTCACACATATCTTTATATCTTTTTCTGTTTTTCCTTATTTTTCAATTATGGCAGTATAACCATCACATAATTCTCTAGTGCTGATTCAGTGCCACAACAGGTTGAGAGGGGTTGAGTGGATCCCAGGGCCCACTTGACTTCTATTATGTGACTGGGATCCACTCCACTTCCATAGCTACAGCTTCTAAACCTAGCTCTTTTCTTATCCATTTCTGCAACATTCACACTCTTAATTCTAACCTTACCTCTGTTAAACACCATCTGTATACCTCCTCCCTTTATCTTTTATTTCTCTCTCTCTGAAATCTAACTGTCCACAAATGCTTCTCCTTTGCACTACTAGATTTCCTCCTATAATTATCTGTATTGTTGTTTCTGCTATGAGGGTGGAGTTCATGCCTACTGTAGCACAAAAGCACATATTTCTTGCCTCATGGACCTTGAGTCTCCTAACTTTGAAACCATCTGGCTGAAAATGTCTATTCCCTCTATTACTCTGTCCCCCCAAAAAAAAATTTTCCATGCAACTCTTCGACTGTTTGATTTCTTACTGTGAAGCCCTGCTCTATGTACATCCACACACAGAGATCCTCTATGTAGGAGATTTTGTATACAACAAGGATTGGTTAGGCTGTAATTGGGATAATCCTAGTTTAGCTGAGGCCTTTACTTTTTCTCCTTAATGATATGGAAAAAAAATTAACACTGTCTGACTATCTGACTGTTACAACCACTAATCTGATGCACTTGACACCCTTTTTACCTCTTAACCCTGCCACTATTCATACACCATTCTGTTCCCTTAGGGTCCTCTGACCACAATCTTATTTCTGTAAATTCTGATGAGGCAGGCACACCTATCATGTATCCCTGCCTCAAAATGCCAACTATGGCAATTTGGGAGAGTCCAAGCTATCCCTGTGTAGTTTCTTTATTAAGTTTCCCTAGGATGGGTACTACTGTTCTGGATGCCTTATGTTGTGCTGAATGCATAGCAGAGGTTATCTTGGCTGGGATGGAGTCCCACGTCCCATCTTTTTACAAATTTTTTTCTCCTCATCTGTAGTTTGATTGCTCCTGCTTTGAATCCTGTTGCATCAGGGCTGATGCATACTGGATTATGAGATCTTCCCTTTCTGTTTCCTTGAAACCCACTCTGCTATCTTTTCACCTCAGAATCATCATTAAGCTATTCTTTGTAGAGCAAAGCTCACTTTCATAAAAAGAAAGTGGTTTGATTTGACTTCTACTTTCAAATCTCTTTTGGTCCTTAACCAACTTGCGTAATTCAGCATTTCCTCTTTTCCAACCTGATCCATCTGTTGCTAACTCTCCAAATGATAAAGCCACTCTTTTCAAGATTTTGTTTTCCTCTCACTTAACTTTGAATGATTTGTCTTCTAACTAATCCCCTGTCCCCATCTCCTCCCACTGAATCTATGCCCTCTCCTCTATTCTCCTTGTGCAGGGTCTTCCAAATATTCTCCCATTTTTGGGTGGACAAGGCTTATGGCTCAGATGGCATACCCTTAGTCTAAAACCTGGACTTTTCCTTCTGCTTGGAAGCAAACCTTAGTGTAGCCCATCCTGAAGAAAGGAGACTGCTCAAATGCCTCCAGCTGTCACTCCATTACTCTCACTTCTGCCAGCTCCAGAGTCTTTGAAACTCTTGTAAATTCTTCCTTTCTCAAATATTTAGAATCCCATTTCCTTCTTTCAGATCACCAGTATGGATTTCGCAAGATTTCACCTATTTGACTCGCCTCTGGTTATCCTCTCTTGGAGATATTGGTGAAAATTTTGTCATAGCCCCTGACATCTCCAAAGCTTTTGACTGGATGTGGTATAAGTCTTTACTCTCTACACTTCCTTTGTTTGATTTCATTGCTTCTTTCTGTTTTCTCATGCATATTTCCTCATTAGCCATTCCATCACAGTAGTTGTCATTGGAGTGACTTTCCCCTCTTGTCCTATCAATATTGGTATTTCTCAGGTTCTTTTACTATCACCAACTCTCTGTCTTCTTTCAGTAAATGATCTCTCACATACTTGTAATCCTCTTTTGCTGTTGATTCCAGTTTACATTCTTCAACTCACATTTTCTCCTCCCACCCCCTCCCTTTTATTATTCATGTTCTTTCTTATACCAATCGTATTTCCTCTCAGTTTGGATTTGTGCGTCATTTTGGAGTGTAGAATCAATAGTTTTGTAAAATTTGATAGTGCTAAAATGCAATTTCTCCTTATGTATCTTTCTAAGAACACCACACTTCAACCCTGTAATAAAATTATCATGTTCGGTATAACCATAGATTTTACCTTGTTGTGGAAACTGCGCATAATCACCATTACAGAGTGTGCATCCCAAAAGCTGGGAGTGTTGTATTGGTGCCGTAATTACTTTTCATGTGAGCAGCCTTTTCATATCTATGTTTTATTTTTCCAAGTATGGAATGCTGCTCATATATCTGGAATTGCTCATCCTTCTCTTTGTTAACTGGAGTGGAATCAAAAGCCTTCCAATTCATTATTTCTCATGGCATCACCTCTCTTCAACCTTCCTTGTCTGTATGCTGCAGTGATTCTGCTGTCTTTATTTTGCATGTATTATTTTTGCTATTGCTCCTTGTGAGCTATTTTCATGTGTCCAACATCCCCAGGGTTTGGACCTGTGGCACACACTTGGCTGCTGCTTCCTAGTTTCTGTTTGGAGACTAGCCACTTAAGGATAGGCTGTGATGATACCTTCTTCTTTTGAATTGCTAAGCTGTGGAATTCTCTTCCTTCTTTTGTCTTTCACTCTTCATATAACCTACCATTCTTTAAGAGTCAGATCTAAGTAATCCTACATAGCCATGACTTATTTCTGCTTTCTTTTCCATTTACTTTTTTCATTTACTCAAGGTAGCTGTGATTGTGCCATGTTTTGCCTGTGCCTTGTCAATCACTATAAATGTTATTATGGATAATAAGTTTCACATGCCCTGGTTCAGTCCATTAACAGCACATCAATCCCGCTAAACCACAATGTTCCAATTCACTCTATTCCTTGCATGCCTCTCACCCTCCTGTATGTGCAGGCTCTGATTGCTCACAATCTTTTTCACTCCATCCTTCCACCTCCAATTTGGTCTCCTGCTTCTCCTCGTTCCCTCCACTTCTGACATGCACATCCTCTCTGTCAGCCTTTCCTCACTCATTCTCTCCATATGTCCAAACCATTTCAACACACCCTCTTCTACTTTCTCAACCACATTCTTTTTATTTCCACACACCTCTCTTACCCTTTCATTACTTACTTGATCAAAGCACCTCACACCACATATTGTCAGACATTTAATTTCCAACACATCCACCCTCCTATCTAGACAGACCATCTCTGGGAACCAATCACTCTCCTCTCTATCTACTCATACACATACCTTACACCATTGAAAAAAGCTTCTCACTGCTTCTAGCAGCTAACCTCCCACACCTTAAACTCTTAAGACCTTCCACAAAGCATCTCTATTCACCCTGTCATATATGCCTTCTCCAGATCCATAAATGTCAGATACAAATCCATCTGTTTCTCTAAGTATTTCTCACACATTCTTCAAAGCAAATACCTGATCCTCATATCCTCTCCCACTTCTGAAACCACACTGTTCCTCCCTAGTCTGATGCTCTGTACATGACTTCACCCTCTTAGTCAATACCCTCCCATACAATTTTCCAGGAATACTCAACAAACTTATGCCTCTGAAGTTTGAGCACTCATCTGTATCCCCTTTGCCTTTTTATATACAATGGCACTATATATGCATTATGCCAATCCTCACCAGTTCACCATGATCCATACATACATTGAATATAGTTACCAACCAATCAACAACACAGTCACCCCATTTCTTGATAAATTCAACTGCAGTACCATCCAAACCTGCTGCCTTGCTTGATTTCATTTTTCGCAAGGCTTTCACCTCCTCTTCTCTCTTCACCAAACCGCTCTCCCTGACTCTCTCACTTCACACACCACCCTGACCAAAACACCCTACATCTGCCACTCAATCATCAAACACAATCAACAAACCTTTTAAATATTCACTCCATCTCCTCCTCACTTCATCACTTCCTGTTATCAGTTATACCTTCCAACAGCCAGGATTCGAACCCAAGACCATTTGCGTGTTATTTGGGAATGCTAATGCTGAGGCTATGATCTTCCCTAATAGGGAAATGACTTCAATTACAAGTAATCAAATACCGTTTGTCTCACATCTGTGAGTTGTTGGGTCTACACTGGTCAAATCTCATCAGGCTCACATTACCAGCATTTAGCATTTTACAGAACCTTACTCTACAAATGTCAAGATATATGAACTTAGATATAGAGCATATGAACACGCACTTTCTTAGAACACATAATACCCTCCAACAGCCAGCAAGAGGGTGGATGTGTTGGAAATGAAATGTTTGAGGACAACATGTGGTGTGAGGTGGTTTGTTTGAGTAAGTAATAAAAGGGTAAGAGAGATGTGTGGTAATAAAAAGAGTGTAGTAAAGAGAGCAGAGTAGGGTGTGTTGGAATGGTTTGGACATAGGGAGAGAATGAGTGAGAAAAGGTTGACAAAGAGGATATAGATGTCAGAGGTGAGGGAACAAAGAGAAGTAGGAGACCAAATTGGAGGTGTAAGGATGGAGTGAAAAAGATTTTGAGTGATTGGGGCCTGAACATGCAGGAGGGTGAGAATTATGTAAGGAATGGAGTGAATTGGTATGTTGCAGTATACTGGGGGTGACATGCTGTCAGTGGAATGAACCAGGGCAAGTGAAATTCTGGGGTAAACCTTGGAAAAGTCTGTGGGGCCTGGATGTGGATAGGGAGTTGTAGTTTGGATGCATTACAGATGACAGCTAGAGACTGAGTGTGAATGAGTGTGGCCTTTTTTGTCTGTTTTCCTGGCACTACCTTGCTGAAGCAGGGGATAGCAATGCTGTTTCCTGTGGGATGGGGTGGTGCCAGGATTGGACGAAGGCAAGCAAGCATGAATATGTTCATGTGTATGTATGTACATGTCTGTGTATGTATATGTATGTGTATGTATATATGGGGATAGGGAAGAAAGAATACTTCCCACGCATTCCTCACGTGTCATAGAAGGCGACTAAAGGGGATGGGAGTGGGGGGCTGGAAACCCTCCCCTCCTTATATTTTAACTTTCTAAAAGGGGAAACAGAAGAAGGAGTCACACGGGGAGTACTCATCCTCCTCGAAGGCTCAGATTGGGGTGTCTAAATGTGTGTGGATATAACCAAGATGAGAAAAAAGGAGATAGGTGGTATGTTTGAGGAAAAGAACCTGGATGTTTTGGCTCTGAGTGAAATGAAGCTCAAGGGTAAAGGGGAAGAGTGGTTTGGAAATGTCTTGGAAGTAAAGTCAGGGGTTAGTGAGAGGACAAGAGCAAGGGAAGGAGTAGCACTACTCCTGAAACAGGAGTGGTGGGAGTATGTGATAGAGTGTAAGAAAGTAAACTCTGGATTGATATGGGTAAAACTGAAAGTGGGTGGAGAGAGATGGGTGATTATTGGTGCATATGCACCTGGGCATGAGAAGAAAGGTCATAAGAGGCAAGTGTTTTCGGAGCGGCTGAGTGAGTGTGTTAGTGGTTTTGATGCACGCCGGGTTGTAGTGATGGGTGATTTAAATGCAAAGGTGAGTAATGTGGCAGTTGAGGGAATAATTGGTGTACATTGGGTGTTCAGTGTTGTAAATGGAAATGGTGAAGAGCTTGTAGATTTATGTGCTGAAAAAGGACTGATTATTGGGAATACCTGGTTTAAAAAGCGAGATATACATAAGTATACGTATGTAAGTGGGAAAGATGGCCAGAGAGCGTTATTGGATTACGTGTTAATTGATAGGCGCGCAAAAGAGAGACTTTTGGATGTTACTGTGCTGAGAGGTGCAACTGGAGGGATGTCTGATCATTATCTTGTGGAGGCGAAGGTGAATATTTGTAGAGGTTTTCAGAAAAGAAGAGAGAATGTTGGGGTGAAGAGAGTGGTGAGAATAAGTGAGCTTGGGAAGGAGACTTGTGTGAGGAAGTACCAGGGGAGACTGACTACAAATTGGAAAAAGGTGACAACAAAGGACATAAGGGGAGTGGGGGAGGAATGGGATGTATTTAGGGAAGCAGTGATGGCTTGTGCAACGGCTGCTTGTGGCATGAGAAGCGTGGGAGGTGGGCAGATCAGAAAGGGTAGTGAGTGGTGGGATGAAGAAGTAAGATTATTAGTGAAAGAGAAGAGAAAGGCATTTGGACGATTTTTGTAGGGAAATAATGCAAATGAGTGCGAGATGTATAAAAGAAAGAGGCAGGAGGTCAAGAGAAAGGTGCAAGAGGCAAAAAGGAGGGCAAATGAGAGTTGGGGTGAGAGAGTATCATTAAATTTTAGGGAGAATAAAAAGATGTTTCGGAAGGAGGTAAATAAAGTGTGTAAGACAAGGGAACAAATGGGAACTTCAGTGAAGGGGGCTAACGGGGAGGCAATAACAAGTAGTGGTGATGTGAGAAGGAGATGGAGTGAGTATTTTGAAGGTTTGTTGAATGTGTTTGATGATAGAGTGGCAGATATAGGGTGTTTTGGTCAAGATGGTGTGCAAAGTGAGAGGGTTAGGGAAAATGATTTGGTAAACAGAGAAGAGGTAGTAAAAGCTTTGCGGAAGATGAAAGCCGGAAAGGCAGCAGGTTTGGATGGTATTGCAGTGGAATTAATTAAAAAAGGGGGTGACTGTATTATTGACTGGTTGGCGAGGTTATTTAATGTATGTATGACTCTTGGTGAGGTACCTGAGGATTGGCGGAATGCTTGCATGGTGCCATTGTACAAAGGCAAAGGGGATAAAAGTGAGTGCTCAAATTACAGAGGTATAAGTTTGTTGAGTATTCCTGGTAAATTATATGGGAGGGTATTGATTGAGAGGGTGAAGGCATGTACAGAGCATCAGATTGGGGAAGAGCAGTGTGGTTTCAGAAGTGGTAGAGGATGTGTGGATCAGGTGTTTGCTTTGAAGAATGTGTGTGAGAAATACTTAGAAAAGCAAATGGATTTGTATGTAGCATTTATGGATCTGGAGAACGCATATGATAGAGTTGATAGAGATGCTCTGTGGAAGGTATTAAGAATATATGGTGTGGGAGGTAAGTTGTTAGAAGCACTGAAAAGTTTTTATCAAGGATGTAAGGCATGTGTACGTGTAGGAAGAGAGGAAAGTGATTGGTTCTCAGTGAATGTAGGTTTGCGGCAGGGGTGTGTAATGTCTCCATGTTTGTTTAATTTGTTTATAGATGGGTTGTTAGGGAGGTGAATGCAAGAGTTTTGGAGAGAGGGGCAAGTATGCAGTCTGTTGTGGATGAGAGAGCTTGGGAAGTGAGTCAGTTGTTGTTTGCTGATGATACAGCGCTGGTGGCTGATTCATGTGAGAAACTGCAGAAGCTGGTGACTGAGTTTGGTAAAGTGTGTGAAAGAAGAAAGCTGAGAATAAATGTGAATAAGAGCAAGGTTATTAGGTACAGTAGGGTTGAGGGACAAGTCAATTGGGAGGTAAGTTTGAAAGGAGAAAAACTGGAGGAAATGAAGTGTTTTAGATATCTGGGAGTGGATTTGGCAGCTGATGGAACCATGGAAGCGGAAGTGGATCATAGGGTGGGGGAGGGGGCGAAAGTTCTGGGAGTGTTGAAGAATGTGTGGAAGTCGAGAACATTATCTCAGAAAGCAAAAATGGGCATGTTTGAAGGAATAGTGGTTCCAACACTGTTATATGGTTGCGAGGCATGGGCTATAGATCGAGTTGTGCGGAGGAGGGTGGATGTGCTGGAAATGAGATGTTAGAGGACAATATGTGGTGTGAGGTGGTTTGATCGCGTAAGTAATAATAGGGTAAGAGAGATGTGTGGTAATAAAAAGAGTGTGGTTGAGAGAGCAGAAGAGGGTATTTTGAAATGGTTTGGTCACATGGCAAGAATGAGTGAGGAAAGATTGACGAAGAGGATATATGTGTCAGAGGTGGAGGGAACGAGGAGAAGTGGGAGACCAAATTGGAGGTGTAAAGATAGAGTAAAAAAAGATTTTGAGTGATCGTAGCCTGAACATGCAGGAGGATGGATGGCTTGCAAGGAATAAAGTGAATTGGAACGATGTGGTATACTGGGGTCAACGTGCTGTCAATGGATTGAACCAGGGCATGTGAAGCGTCTGGGGTAAACCATGGAAAGTTCTGTGGGGCCTGGATGTGGAAAGGGAGCTGTGGTTTCGGTGCATTATACATGACAGCTTGAGACTGAGTGTGAATGAATGTGGCCTTTGTTGTCTTTTCCTAGCGTTACCTCATGCACATGCAGAAGGAGGGGCTTGTTATTTCATGTGTGTTGGGGTGGCGATGGGAATGAATAAGGGCAGACAGTATGAATTATGTACATGTGTATGTACGTATATATCTGTGTGTGTATATATATGTATACTTTGAGATGTATAGGTATGTATGAGATGTATAGGTATGTATGTATATTTGCCTGTGTGGACGTGTATGTATATACATGTGTATGTGGGTAAGTTGGGCCATTCCTTTGTCTGTTTCCTTGCGCTATCTCGCTAACACTGGAGACAGTGACAGTGTTAAAAAAAAAAAGTATATATGCTTGTATTGGCATTTATGTATATATAAGTGTATATGAGTGAATGGGCCATTCTTTGTTTCTTTCCTGGCACTACCTTGCTAGCTCGGGAAAGGGCGATCAAGTACGAAATAAAAGAATATGTTTATAATTAAGGAAGTTTATCAAGCATGGCCACTTGAGTCAGGCTTAGAAAGGTTTCTTTGTATTCAATGATCAGAAGATGAAATTTACCATGATTTCAGTGATCATATTGCTACGCTGCATTACTTTGATGTCACTGGTACTTATGGGGTAAAGACTTCCTGTATTTTATGGAAGCTTAAGTTTTAGATATATAATTTGCATTTTTTATTTTCATTTTGACTTAAGTTTAATTGGCTTCTACTTTCAGGCCAAAGATTATGTGGATTCCTTCTTCAATCGCTGTGTACGACCATTTGAGCAGTTGATCCAAACCTGTGGACACAACAGAGCCCGCCAGCGGGACAAAGTGGCTCATCTGTTGGAAGAATTTGCGATGTTGCAGGATGAAGTATGACTACAGTAATTTAACGTTTTAATAGATGAATTACATTAGACCTCAGGACTGCCTTGCCATTGCTGTTGGATTAGAATGATGTTCTGACTTTTCTTGGATAGACTAAGACCTCATTTTTACCTATGAATGGTTGACTTTTTCACCAAAATCCACATTAATGCTCTAAAGAGTAGTCTTGTATAAGCTCAGCAGTCAGACTGACATGATTCATTATCTGATGAACATTTTCATGCTGTTTCATAAGATACCATTGTAAAATATTCCCAAGACTCCATACATGAATGCTTCTCAAAAAAATATACCTCATTACAGTTGAGGATCTTTCAGAGTCACAGGATGTTTCTACTAACATGCATGGTAGAGTAAAACATAGTTCAGACTATTTTATATTGAGTGGAAAAGATATGGATAGTATAGGGAATTGAAGAACGTACATTTTGATCGAGTAAGTAATGAAAGGGTAAGAGATATGTGTGATAATGAAAAGAGTGTAATTGAGAGAGCAGAAGAGGGTGTGTTGAAATGGTTTGGACATTTGGAGAGAAGGAGTGAGGAACGGTTGACAAAGAGGATATATGTGTCAGAGGTGGAGGGAACAAGGAGAAGCATGAGACCAAATTGGAGGTGGAAGAAGAGAGTAAAAATGATTTTAGTGATCAGGACCTGAACATGCAGGAGGATGAGAGGCATGCAAAGAATAGTGAATTGGAACAATGTGGTATTCCTTGGTTGATGTGCTGTCATTGGACTGAACCAGGGCATGTGAAACGTCTGAGGTAAACCATGGAAAGGTCTGTGGGGCCTGGATGTGGATGGGAGTTGTGGTTTTGTTGCATTACACATGACAGCTAGAGACTGAGTGTGAATGACTGTGGCCTTTTTTGTCTGTTTTCCCGGTGCTACCTTGCTGATGCAGGGGGTGGCGATACTGTTTCCTGTGATGTGGGGTGGCACCAGAAATGGATGAAAGCAAGCAAGTATGGATATGTACATGTGTATATATGTATATGTCTGTGCATGTGTATATTTTATTACTTTTTTATTATACTTTGTAGCTGTCTCCCGCATTTGCAAGGTAGCACAAGGAAACAGATGAAAGAATGGCCCAACCCTTACACATACACATGTATATACATACACGTCCACACACGCACACATACATACCTATACATTTCAACATATACATATATATACATATACAGACAAAATGCTTATATACACATGTACATAATTCATATTTTCTGCCTTTATTCATTCCCATCGCCACCCCACCACACATGAAATGACAACCCCCTCCCCCCACACGTGTGGGAGGTAGCACTAGGAAAGGACAACAAAGGCCACATTCGTTCACACTCAGTCTCTAGCTGTCTTGTATAATGCACCGAAACCACAGCTCCCTTTCCACATCCAGGCCCCACGAACTTTCCATGGTTTACCCCAGACGCTTCACATGCCCTGGTTCAATCCATTGACAGCACGTCGATCGTGTTATACCACATCATTCCAATTCACTCTATTCCTTGCATGCCTTTCACTCTCCTGTATGTTCAGGCCTTCATCACTCAAAATCTTTTTCACTCCATCCTTCCACCTCCAATTTGGTCTCCCACTTCTCTTCCTTCCCTCCACCTCTGACACATATATCCTCTTTGTCAATCTTTCCTCACTCATTCTCTACATGTGACCAAACCATTTCAATACACCCTCCTCTGCTCTCTCAGCCACACTCTTTTTTATTACCACACATCTCTCTTACCCTATTATTACTTACTCGATCAAACCACGTCTCACCACATATTGTCCTCAAACATCTAATTTTCAATACACCCGCCCTCCTCCGCTCAACCCTATTTATAGCCCATGCCTCACAACCATATAACATTGTTGGAACCACTATTCCTTCAAACTTACCCATTTTTGCTTTCCGAGGTAATGTTCTCGTCTTCCACACATTCTTCAATGTTCCCAGAACTTTTGCCCCATCTCCCACCCTGTGACTCACTTCCGCTTCCATGGTTCCATCCGCTGCCAAATCCACGCCCAGATATCTAAAACACTTCACTTCCTCCAGTTTTTCTCCATTCAAGCTTACCTACCAATTGACTTGTCCCTCAACCCTACTGTACCTAATAACCTTGCTCTTTTTCACATTTACTCTCAGCTTTCTTCTTCCATACACTTTACCAAACTCAGTCACCAGCTTCTGCAGTTTCTCACGTGAAACAGCCACCAGCGCTGTATCATCAGCGAAGAATAACTGACTCACTTCCCAAGCTCTCTCATCCACAACAGACTGCATACTTGCCCCTCTCTCCAAAACTCTTGCATTCACCTCCCTAACAACCCCATCTATAAACAGATTAAACAAACATGGAGTCATCATGCACCCTTGCCGCAAGCCGAAATTCACTGAGAACCAATCACTTTCCTCTTTTCCTACTCATACTCATTCCTTACATCCTCGATAAAAACTTTTCACTGCTTCTAGCAACTTGCCTCCCACACCATATACGTTTAATACCTTCTACAGAGCATCTCTATCAACTCCATCATATGCCTCCTCCAGATCCCTAAATTATTTATTTATTTATTTATTTTGCTTTGTCGTTGTCTCCTGTGGCTGCGAGGTAGTGCAAGGAAACAGACAAAAGAAATGGCCCAACCCACCCCCACACACATGCACACACACACACGTCCACACACGCAAACATACGCACCCACACATCCCAACGTACACACATATATACACACACAGACACAGAGATATACACACATGCACACAATTCACACTATCTGCCCCTACTCACCCCCATTGCCACCCCGCAACACACACAGAAGAACATCCCACTCCCCCCTCATGTGCGCGAGGCAGTGCCAGGAAAAGAAAACAAAGGCCCCATCCGCTCGCACTCAGTCTCCAGCTGTCATGCAATAATGCCCGAAACCACAGCTCCCTTTCCACATCCAGGCCCCACAGAGCATTCCATGGTTTACCCCAGACGCTTCACATGTCCTGATTCAATCGATTGACAGCACAATCTCATGTTTACCAAATGGCGTCCTAGCTTCGTCTCTTCGCTGTATATCAACTGACTGTTATATTCCTCTCTTGTGTCTCCCCTGATGATGTGATTATTACACGAAAGTGCACTTGGGAACTTTTCGTGTTTCATTTTCTCTGTGGACTCATAGGAATATATATATATATATATATATATATATATATATATATATATATATATATATATATATATATATATATATATATATATATATATTTCTTTCTTCTTTCAAAACTATTCGCCATTTCCCGCATTAGCGAGGTTGCGTTAAGAACAGAGGACTGGGCCTTTGAGGGAATACCCTCACCTGGGCGAATTCTCTGTTCCTTCTTTTGGAAAAAAAAAAAAAAAAAAAAAAAAAGAGAGGGGAGGATTTCCAGCCCCCCGCTCCCTCCCCTTTTAGTCGCCTTCTACGACACGCAGGGAATACGTGGGAAGTATTCTTTCTCCCCTATCCCCAGGGATAATATATATATATATATATATATATATATATATATATATATATATATATATATATATATATATATGTGTGTGTGTATCTGGTCTCCCACATCGCAATATATATATATATATATATATATATATATATATATATATATATATATATATATATATATATATATATTTTTTTTTTTTTTTTCTTTCTTTTTTTTTATATACTTTGTCGCTGTCTCCCGCGTTTGCGAGGTAGCGCAAGGAAACAGACGAAAGAAATGGCCCAACCCCCCCCATACACATGCATATACACACGTCCACACACGCAAATACACATACCTACACAGCTTTCCATGGTTTACCCCAGACGCTTCACATGCCTTGATTCAATCCACTGACAGCACGTCAACCCCGATATACCACATCGCTCCAATTCACTCTATTCCTTGCCCTCCTTTCACCCTCCTGCATGTTCAGGCCCCGATCACACAAAATCTTTTTCACTCCATCTTTCCACCTCCAATTTGGTCTCCCTCTTCTCCTTGCTCCCTCCACCTCCGACACATATATCCTCTTGGTCAATCTTTCCTCACTCATCCTCTCCATGTGCCCAAACCACTTCAAAACACCCTCTTCTGCTCTCTCAACCACGCTCTTTTTATTTCCACACATCTCTCTTACCCTTACGTTACTCACTCGATCAAACCACCTCACACCACACATTGTCCTCAAACATCTCATTTCCAGCACATCCATCCTCCTGCGCACAACTGTATCCATAGCCCACGCCTCGCAACCATACAACATTGTTGGAACCACTATTCCTTCAAACATACCCATTTTTGCTTTCCGAGATAATGTTCTCGACTTCCACACGTTCTTCAAGGCCCCCAGAATTTTCGCCCCCTCCCCCACCCTATGATCCACTTCCGCTTCCATGGTTCCATCCGCTGCCAGATCCACTCCTAGATATCTAAAACACTTCACTTCCTCCAGTTTTTCTCCATTCAAACTCACCTCCCAGTTGACTTGACCCTCAACCCTACTGTACCTAATAACCTTGCTCTTATTCACATTTACTCTTAACTTTCTTCTTTCACACACTTTACCAAACTCAGTCACCAGCTTCTGCAGTTTCTCACATGAATCAGCCACCAGCGCTGTATCATCAGCGAACAACAACTGACTCACTTCCCAAGCTCTCTCATCCCCAACAGACTTCATACTTGCCCCTCTTTCCAAAACTCTTGCATTTACCTCCCTAACAACCCCATCCATAAACAAATTAAACAACCATGGAGACATCACACACCCCTGCCGCAAACCTACATTCACTGAGAACCAATCACTTTCCTCTCTTCCTACACGTACACATGCCTTACATCCTCGATAAAAACTTTTCACTGCTTCTAACAACTTTCCTCCCACACCATATATTCTTAATACCTTCCACAGAGCATCTCTATCAACTCTATCATATGCCTTCTCCAGGCCCATAAATGCTACATACAAATCCATTTGCTTTTCTAAGTATTTCTCACATACATTCTCCAAAGCAAACACCTGATCCACACATCCTCTACCACTTCTGAAACCACACTGCTCTTCCCCAATCTGATGCTTTGTACATGCCTTCACCCTCTCAATCAATACCCTCCCATATAATTTACCAGGAATACTCAACAAACTTATACCTCTGTAATTTGAGCACTCACTCTTATCCCCTATGCCTTTGTACAATGGCACTATGCACGCATTCCGCCAATCCTCAGGCACCTCACCATGAGTCATACATACATTAAATAACCTCGCCAACCAGTCAACAATATAGTCACCCCCTTTTTTAATAGATTCCACTGCAATACCATCCAAACCTGCTGCCTTGCCGGCTTTCATCTTCCGCAAAGCTTTTACTGCCTCTTCTCTGTTTACCAAATCATTTTCCCTAACCCTCTCACTTTGCACACCACCTCGACCAAAACACCCTATATCTGCCACTCTATCATCAAACACATTCAACATATCTTCAAAATGCTCACTCCATCTTCTCACATCACCACTACTTGTTATTACCTCCCCATTAGCGCCCTTCACTGAAGTTCCCATTTGCTCCCTTGTCTTACGCACTTTATTTACCTCCCACAATTGCGAGGTAGCGCAAGGAAACAGACGAAAGAAATGGCCCAACCCCCCCCCCATACACATATATGCATACGTCCCCCATATATGCATACGTCCACACACGCAAATATACATACCTACACAGCTTTCCATGGTTTACCCCAGACGCTTCACATGCCCTGCTTCAATCCACTGACAGCACGTCAACCCCGGTATACCACATCGCTCCAATTCACTCTATTCCTTGCCCTCCTTTCACCCTCCTGCATGTTCAGGCCCCGATCACACAAAATCTTTTTCACTCCATCTTTCCACCTCCAATTTGGTCTCCCTCTTCTCCTTGTTCCCTCCACCTCCGACACATATATCCTCTTGGTCAATCTTTCCTCACTCATCCTCTCCATGTGCCCAAACCACTTCAAAACACCCTCTTCTGCTCTCTCAACCACGCTCTTTTTATTTCCACACATCTCTCTTACCCTTACGTTACTCACTCGATCAAACCACCTCACACCACACATTGTCCTCAAACATCTCATTTCCAGCACATCCATCCTCCTGCGCACAACTGTATCCATAGCCCACGCCTCGCAACCATACAACATTGTTGGAACCACTATTCCTTCAAACATACCCATTTTTGCTTTCCGAGATAATGTTCTCGACTTCCACACATTCTTCAAGGCTCCCAGAATTTTCGCCCCCTCCCCCACCCTATGATCCACTTCCGCTTCCATGGTTCCATCCGGTGCCAGATCCACTCCCAGATATCTAAAACACTTCACTTCCTCCAGTTTTTCTCCATTCAAACTTACCTCCCAATTGACTTGACCCTCAACCCTACTGTACCTAATAACCTTGCTCTTATTCACATTTACTCTTAACTTTCTTCTTTCACACACTTTACCAAACTCAGTCACCAGCTTCTGCAGTTTCTCACATGAATCAGCCACCAGCGCTGTATCATCAGCGAACAACAACTGACTCACTTCCCAAGCTCTCTCATCCTCAACAGACTTCATACTTGCCCCTCTTTCCAAAACTCTTGCATTCACCTCCCTAACAACCCCATCCATAAACAAATTAAACAACCATGGAGACATCACACACCCCTGCCGCAAACCTACATTCACTGAGAACCAATCACTTTCCTCTCTTCCTACACGTACACATGCCTTATATCCTCGATAAAAACTTTTCACTGCTTCTAACAACTTGCCTCCCACACCATATATTCTTAATACCTTCCACAGAGCTTGTGGCATGAGAAGAGTGGGAGGTGGGCTAATTAGAAAGGGTAGTGAGTGGTGGGATGAAGAAGTAAGATTATTAGTGAAAGAGAAGAGAGAGGCATTTGGACAATTTTTGCAGGGAAAAAATGCAATTGAGTGGGAGATGTATAAAAGAAAGAGACAGGAGGTCAAGGGAAAGGTGCAAGAGGTGAATAAGAGGGCAAATGAGAGTTGGGGTGAGAGAGTATCATTAAATTTTAGGGAGAATAAAAAGATGTTCTGGAAGGAGGTAAATAAAGTGCGTAAGACAAGGGAGCAAATGGGAATTTCAGTGAAGGGCGCAAATGGGGAGGTGATAACAAGTAGTGGTGATGTGAGAAGGAGATGGAGTGAGTATTTTGAAGGTTTGTTGAATGTGTTTGATGGTAGAGTGGCAGATATAGGGTGTTTTGGTCGAGGTGGTGTGCAAAGTGAGAGGGTTAGGGAAAATGATTTGGTAAACAGAGAAGAGGTAGTAAAAGCTTTGCGGAAGATGAAAGCCGGCAAGGCAGCAGGTTTGGATGGTATTGCAGTGGAATTCATTAAAAAAGGGGGTGACTGTATTGTTGACTGGTTGGTAAGGTTATTTAATGTATATATGACTCATGGTGAGGTGCCTGAGGATTGGCGGAATGCGTGCATAGTGCCATTGTACAAAGGCAAAGGGGATAAGAGTGAGTGCTGAAATTACAGAGGTATAAGTTTGTTGAGTATTCCAGGTAAATTATATGGGAGGGTATGTTCAGTGTTCAGTGTTGTAAATGGAAATGGTGAAGAGCTTGTAGATTTATGTGCTGAAAAAGGACTGATGATTGGGAATACCTGGTTTAAAAAGCGAGATATACATAAGTATACTTATGTAAGTAGGAGAGATGGCCAGAGAGCGTTATTGGATTACGTGTTAATTGACAGGCGCGCGAAAGAGAGACTTTTGGATGTTAATGTGGTGAGAGGTGCAACTGGAGGGATGTCTGATCATTAACTTGTGGAGGCAAAGGTGAAGATTTGTATGGGTTTTCAGAAAAGAAGAGTGAATGTTGGGGTGAAGAGGGTGGTGAGAGTAAGTGAGCTTGGGAAGGAGACTTGTGTGAGGAAGTACCAGGAGAGACTGAGTACAGAATGGAAAAAGGTGAGAACAATGGAAGTAAGGGGAGTGGGGGAAGAATGGGATGTATTTAGGGAATCAGTGATGGATTGCGCAAAAGATGCTTGTGGCATGAGAAGAGTGGGAGGTGGGTTGATTAGAAAGGGTAGTGAGTGGTGGGATGAAGAAGTAAGAGTATTAGTGAAAGAGAAGAGAGAGGCATTTGGACGATTTTTGCAGGGAAAAAATGAAATTGAGTGGGAGACGTATAAAAGAAAGAGACAGGAGGTCAAGAGAAAGGGGCAAGAGGTGAAAAGAAGGGGAAATGAGAGTTGGGGTGAGAGAGTATCATTAAATTTTAGGGAGAATAAAAAGATGTTCTGGAAGGAGGTAAATAAAGTGCGTAAGACAAGGGAGCAAATGGGAACTTCAGTGAAGGGCGCAAATGGGGAGGTGATAACAAGTAGTGGTGATGTGAGAAGGAGATGGAGTGAGTATTTTGAAGGTTTGTTGAATGTGTTTGATGATAGAGTGGCAGATATAGGGTGTTTTGGTCGAGGTGGTGTGCAAAGTGCGAGGGTTAGGGAAAATGAGTTGGTAAACAGAGAAGAGGTAGTAAAAGCTTTGCGGAAGATGAAAGCCGGCAAGGCAGCAGGTTTAGATGGTATTGCAGTGGAATTTATTAAAAAAGGGGGTGACTGTATTGTTGACTGGTTGGTAAGGTTATTTAATGTATGTATGACTCATGGTGAGGTGCCTGAGGATTGGCGGAATGCGTGCATAGTGCCATTGTACAAAGGCAAAGGGGATAAGAGTGAGTGCTCAAATTACAGAGGTATAAGTTTGTTGAGAGTTCGGGTGAGAGAGTATCATTAAATTTTAGGGAGAATAAAAAGATGTTCTGGAAGGAGGTAAATAAAGTGCGTAAGACAAGTGAGCAAATGGGAACTTCAGTGAAGGGCGCAAATGGGGAGGTGATAACAAGTAGTGGTGATGTGAGAAGGAGATGGAGTGAGTATTTTGAAGGTTTGTTGAATGTGTTTGATGATAGAGTGGCAGATATAGGGTGTTTTGGTCGAGGTGGTGTGCAAAGTGAGAGGGTTAGGGAAAATGATTTGGTAAACAGAGAAGAGGTAGTGAAAGCTTTGCGGAAGATGAAAGCCGGCAAGGCAGCAGGTTTGGATGGTATTGCAGTGGAATTTATTAAAAAAGGGGGTGACTGTATTGTTGACTGGTTGGTAAGGTTATTTAATGTATGTATGACTCATGGTGAGGTGCCTGAGGATTGGCGGAATGCGTGCATAGTGCCATTGTACAAAGGCAAAGGGGATAAGAGTGAGTGCTCAAATTACAGAGGTATAAGTTTGTTGAGTATTCCTGGTAAATTATATGGGAGGGTATTGATTGAGAGGGTGAAGGCATGTACAGAGCATCAGATTGGGGAAGAGCAGTGTGGTTTCAGAAGTGGTAGAGGATGTGTGGATCAGGTGTTTGCTTTGAAGAATGTATGTGAGAAATACTTAGAAAAGCAAATGGATTTGTATGTAGCATTTATGGATCTGGAGAAGGCATATGATAGAGTTGATAGAGATGCTCTGTGGAAGGTATTAAGAATATATGGTGTGGGAGGAAAGTTGTTAGAAGCAGTGAAAAGTTTTTATCGAGGATGTAAGGCATGTGTACGTGTAGGAAGAGAGGAAAGTGATTGGTTCTCAGTGAATGTAGGTTTGCGGCAGGGGTGTGTGATGTCTCCATGGTTGTTTAATTTGTTTATGGATGGGGTTGTTAGGGAGGTAAATGCAAGAGTTTTGGAAAGAGGGGCAAGTATGAAGTCTGTTGGGGATGAGAGAGCTTGGGAAGTGAGTCAGTTGTTGTTCGCTGATGATACAGCGCTGGTGGCTGATTCATGTGAGAAACTGCAGAAGCTGGTGACTGAGTTTGGTAAAGTGTGTGGAAGAAGAAAGTTAAGAGTAAATGTGAATAAGAGGAAGGTTATTAGGTACAGTAGGGTTGAGGGTCAAGTCAATTGGGAGGTGAGTTTGAATGGAGAAAAACTGGAGGAAGTGAAGTGTTTTAGATATCTGGGAGTGGATCTGGCAGCGGATGGAACCATGGAAGCGGAAGTGGATCATAGGGTGGGGGAGGGGGCGAAAATTCTGGGAGCCTTGAAGAATGTGTGGAAGTCGAGAACATTATCTCGGAAAGCAAAAATGGGTATGTTTGAAGGAATAGTGGTTCCAACAATGTTGTATGGTTGCGAGGCGTGGGCTATGGTTAGAGTGGTGCGCAGGAGGATGGATGTGCTGGAAATGAGATGTTTGAGGACAATGTGTGGTGTGAGGTGGTTTGATCGAGTGAGTAACGTAAGGGTAAGAGTGATGTGTGGAAATCAAAAGAGCGTGGTTGAGAGAGCAGAAGAGGGTGTTTTGAAGTGGTTTGGGCACATGGAGAGGATGAGTGAGGAAAGATTGACCAAGAGGATATATGTGTCGGAGGTGGAGGGAAGAAGGAGAAGAGGGAGACCAAATTGGAGGTGGAAAGATGGAGTGAAAAAGATTTTGTGTGATCGGGGCCTGAACATGCAGGAGGGTGAAAGGAGGGCAAGGAATAGAGTGAATTGGAGCGATGTGGTATACCAGGGTTGACGTGCTGTCAGTGGATTGAATCAGGGCATGTGAAGTGTCTGGGGTAAGCCATGGAAAGCTGTGTTGGTATGTATATTTGCGTGTGTGGACGTATGTATATACATGTGTATGGGGGGGGTTGGGCCATTTCTTTCGTCTGTTTCCTTGCGCTACCTCGCAAACACGGGAGACAGCAACAAAGTATAAAAAAAAAAAAAAAAAAAAATTGTTGCGTATTCCTGGCAAATTATATGGGAGGGTATTGATTGAGAGGGTGAAGGCATGTACAGAGCATCAGATTGGGGAAGAGCAGTGTGGTTTCAGAAGTGGTAGAGGATGTGTGGATCAGGTGTTTGCTTTGGAGAATGTATGTGAGAAATACTTAGAAAAGCAATTGGATTTGTATGTAGCATTTATGGATCTGGAGAAGGCATATGATAGAGTTGATAGAGATGCCCTGTGGAAGGTATTAAGAATATATGGTGTGGGAGGCAAGTTGTTAGAAGCAGTGAAAAGTTTTTATCGAGGATGTAAGGCATGTGTACGTGTAGGAAGAGAGGAAAGTGATTGGTTCTCAGTGAATGTAGGTTTGCGGCAGGGGTGTGTGATGTCTCCATGGTTGTTTGATTTGTTTATGGATGGGGTTGTTAGGGAGGTAAATGCAAGAGTTTTGGAAAGAGGGGCAAGTATGAAGTCTGTTGTGGATGAGAGACCTTGGGAAGTGAGTCAGTTGTTGTTCGCTGATGATACAGCGCTGGTGGCTGATTCATGTGAGAAACTGCAGAAGCTGGTGACTGAGTCTGGTAAAGTGTGTGAAAGAAGAAAGTTAAGAATAAATGTGAATAAGAGCAAGGTTATTAGGTACAGTAGGGTTGAGGGTCAATTCAATTGGGAGGTGAGTTTGAATGGAGAAAAACTGGAGGAAGTGAAGTGTTTTAGATATCTGGGAGTGGATCTGGCAGCGGATGGAACCATGGAAGCGGAAGTGGATCATAGGGTGGGGGAGGGGGCGAAAATTCTGGGAGCCTTGAAGAATGTGTGGAAGTCGAGAACATTATCTCGGAAAGCAAAAATTGGTATGTTTGAAGGAATAGTGGTTCCAACAATGTTGTATGGTTGCGAGGCGTGGACTATGGATAGAGTTGTGCGCAGGAGGATGGATGTGCTGGAAATGAGATGTTTGAGGACAATGTGTGGTGTGAGGTGGTTTGATCGAGTAAGTAACGTAAGGGTAAGAGAGATGTGTGGAAATAAAAAGAGCGTGGTTGAGAGAGCAGAAGAGGGTGTTTTGAAATGGTTTGGTCACATGGAGAGAATGAGTGAGGAAAGATTGACCAAGAGGATATATGTGTCGGAGGTGGAGGGAACGAGGAGAAGAGGGAGACCAAATTGGAGGTGGAAAGATGAAGTGAAAAAGATTTTGTGTGATCGGGGCCTGAACATGCAGGAGGGTGAAAGGAGGGCAAGGAATAGAGTGAATATGAGTGATATGGTATACCGGGGTTGACGTGCTGTCAGTGGATTGAATCAAGGCATGTGTATGGGGGTGGGTTGGGCCATTTCTTTCGTCTGTTTCCTTGCACTACCTCGGAAACGTGGGAGACAGCGACAAATATATATATATATATATATATATATATATATATATATATATATATATATATATATATATATATATATATTTAGAGCATCAGATTGGGGAAGAGCAGTGTGGTTTCAGAAGTGGTAGAGGATGTGTGGATCAGGTGTTTGCTTTGAAGAATGTATGTGAGAAATACTTAGAAAAGTAAATGGATTTGTATGTAGCATTTATGGATCTGGAGAAGGCATATGATAGAGTTGATAGAGATGCTCTGTGGAAGGTATTAAGAATATATGGTGTGGGAGGCAAGTTGTTAGAAGCAGTGAAAAGTTTTTATCGAGGATATAAGGCATGTGTACGTGTAGGAAGAGAGGAAAGTGATTGGTTCTCAGTGAATGTAGGTTTGCGGCAGGGGTGTGTGATGTCTCCATGGTTGTTTAATTTGTTTATGGATGGGGTTGTTAGGGAGGTGAATGCAAGAGTTTTGGAAAGAGGGGCAAGTATGAAGTCTGTTGTGGATGAGAGAGCTTGGGAAGTGAGTCAGTCGTTGTTTGCTAATGATACAGCGCTGGTGGCTGATTCATGTGAGATACTGCAGAAGCTGGTGACTGAGTTTGGTAAAGTGTGTGAAAGAAGAAAGTTAAGAGTAAATGTGAATAAGAGGAAGGTTATTAGGTACAGTAGGGTTGAGGGTCAAGTCAATTGGGAGGTATGTTTGAATGGAGAAAAACTGGAGGAAGTAAAGTGTTTTAGATATCTGGGAGTGGATCTGGCAGCGGATGGAACCATGGAAGCGGAAGTGGATCATAGGGTGGGGGAGGGGGCGAAAATTCTGGGAGCCTTGAAGAATGTGTGGAATTCGAGAACATTATCTCGGAAAGCAAAAATGGGTATGTTTGAAGGAATAGTGGTTCCAGCAATGTTGTATGGTTGCGAGGCGTGGGCTATGGATAGAGTTGTGCACAGGAGGATGGATGTGTTGGAAATGAGATGTTTGAGGACAATGTGTGGTGTGAGGTGGTTTGATCGAGTAAGTAACGTAAGGGTAAGAGAGATGTGTGGAAATAAAAAGAGCGTGGTTGAGAGAGCAGAAGAGGGTGTTTTGAAATGGTTTGGGCACATGGAGAGAATGAGTGAGGAAAGATTGACCAAGAGGATATATATGTCGGAGGTGGAGGATATGAGGAGAAGTGGGAGACGAAATTGGAGGTGGAAAGATGGAGTGAAAAAGATTTTGTGTGATCGGGGCCTGAACATGCAGGAGGGTGAAAGGAGGGCAAGGAATAGAGTGAATTGGATCGATGTGGTATACCGGGATTGACGTGCTGTCAGTGGATTGAATCAGGGCATATGAAGCGTCTGGGGTAAACCATGGAAAGCTGTGTAAGTATGTATATTTGCGTGTGTGGACGTATGTATATACATGTGTATGGGGGTGGGTTGGGCCATTTCTTTCGTCTGTTTCCTTGCCCTACCTCACAATGGTTACCCATTGCCATACCAAATTTTTGAGCATAATAATCTCCATTGAATTGAAATACATGGTCTTTTATAGACAGTTTTATCATTTCAATGAAGACAGACTTTGAAACAGGTAAATGAATATCATCCAAAACATCAAATGAATATTCTAAAAGGTCATCAACTGGAACTTTTGTGAAAAGTGAGGATACCAGTGGATAACCAGTGGATAACCAGTGGATTCCACCAGCAGATTGATGTTTTTATATGAGAATTGGGTAAGTGCCCAGTTGGTACCAACTTTGGCAGAGAGTGGGATGGTTACATCACCAAGCTGGGGTCACAGATTGGTTGAAGGCAGACCTGATACCAAGTGAGCAGGCTGCTGCCACAGGTATTGTAGCTTAGCATTAAGTTGAAGACAGAAAATTAGAGGGTCCTAACTATTAGGGAACCTTAGAATTTTATCGCAAGAAATGAAAAGTTTTTATTCTTCAAAACTTACATTTCTAACAGGTTTAGCAGTCAAGAAAGTTACTCTTTGATTAGGTTTTTGGGTGTTAGGTATGATCAATGATCATTTAAAGTTAACCATTCCAGATTTTTAAGTTTATATTTACATGATTTTGAGTCTGTTTTTCTGAATTATTGTAAGTGATTGGTTTTATCTTTTATCCAGGCAGATAAAGTTGATGCCTATCTTCATAATGTCTTGCTGAAAAGTGACCAACCAAGGCCACATTTGGCATACCTGGGTACCTGGATTCTGTACCACACTTTGAAGTTAATGATCAAGTACCTGCTTACAGGATTCACATTAGAGTTGTATGCTGTGCATGAATACCACTATGTCTACTGGTTAGTATCATTGCATCTTGAGTAACATCCTTGTATTTTTGTTTGATATGTCTATTGAATTATTCAGATCAAGTTTACCCTTTTGTAGGTCTGAGATAATTTGCCATACAGTCCAATCATTGCATAGTTTCACACTTCTCTATCCAGCACACTTACACATACACCTTCACTGTCTACCTCTTGTAACTCTGGTTTCCCCATTACCTTACTTTGATATTTTTTTTCGTTTTTCATACTCATTCTTCTCATTTTCCATCTTGTCATCTCTTCCATGTACTTCCTTAACCATCCAACCTATGTGCATAGGGCCAAACTATCTCAGTACTTTCAACCAGTCATCTCTTTACCTCCCCATATCATTTTTATGCTCTCATGTCGTACTCACTCCTGCTTTATTACTCCAGCTTATGGTAAGGGAATGTTCATTTACATAACTTGGACATTTGCTGTTATTTTTATAGCAGTTCATACCAGTAATTTCTGTACAGAATTGGAGTGGATGGTATTGCAGTTGTATATCTTTAGTAAAGTAAAGGGGTGACTGTGGAGTTAATAATTTTTTTAGGATCTTCACTGTATCTGTGGAGCATAGTGAGATGCCTGAGGACTGGCAGAATGCATGTATAGTGCCATGTATAAAGGGAAGAGGGAACAGAGATAGTATTCAAACTGCAGAGACATAAGTTTGTTGAGTGTACCTGGTAAATCGAGAGGATGAAGGAATGTACGAATATCAGATTGGGGAGGAACAGTTTGGTTTCAGAAGTGATAGAGGATGTTTGCATCAGATGTTTGCCTTAAAGAATGTGTATGAAAAATACTTAGAGAAACAGAATGATTTGTATGTGGCATTTATGGATCTGGAGAAAGCATATGATAGAGTTTATAGGAGATGCCTTGTCGAAGGTCTAAAGAGTATATGGTGTGTGAGGAAAGCTGCTATAAGTAGAAAAGCTTTTATCAAGGGTGTATGATGTGTTTATGAATAGGAAGAGTGGTGAGTGAGTGGTTCCAGGTGAAGATTGATCTACAGCAGAGATGTGTGATATCACCATAGTCGTTTGATTTGTCTATGGTTGGGGTCATTACCTGGGAAGGCAAAAATGGATATATGTGTAATGTGTAGTAGTCTCAACAATACAGTGTACACAAGGCATGGGATGTGTTGAGGAGGGTAGATGTGTTTGAAGTGAAAAATATGATGATGATGATATGTGGTGTGAGGTGGTTTGATCAGATAAGTAATAAAAGGGTAAGAGAGAAGTTTGGTAATGAAAAGAGTGAGGTTGAGAGACCTGAAGAGGGTGTGCTGAAATGGTGAGGACGTATGGAGAGAATGAGTGAGGAGAGGTTGGCAAAGAGGATGTCTGTGTCAGAAGTGGAGTGTGCAAGAAGTAGACCGAATTGGAGCTGGAAGGATAGAGTGAAAAAGATTTGATTGATCAAGGGCTGAATGTGCTGAAAGGTAAAGGCTTGCAAAGGATAGTGTGAATTGGAACAACGTGGTATACAGGGGTTGATGTCCTGTTAATAGACTGAACCAGAGCATGTGAAGCGGCCAGAGGAAACCACAGAAAGTTTCTTGGAGCCTGGTTGTGGATAGGGAGCCGTGAATTGGCACATTGCACATGACATCTAGAGAATAGATGAGTGAATGCAGCCATTTTTTGTTAGTAACACAAACATGGGAAATGGTGAAAAAAAAAAGAACATTAATTCATTGATTGATAGTTACCCCTCGACCAATTTTTATGCAAGAATTCTAGTAATATCCAGGACCTTCTTAAGTAATTCTGCAACTCAGAGCTGGAGTAAGAAGTTCTTACAATGGTACAGCCTTGCCAAAGGTAACTTTTCACTTGCTTTGTAACCTTGAGCAAGTGGAGTCCAGCAATGCCTCTCCCATCATACATATCCATTTTTGCCCTTCCAGATTACAACCTCTCTTTCCACACATCCCTTAATACTCCCAAAACCTTTGCCCCCTCACCCACTGGATGACTCGCTTCCACTTCCTTGGTTTCATTATGCTTTGTCCACTTTCAGGTTTCTGATACACTTCTCCAACTTGATTCTAACTTGTACTCCAACTAACACTCTCCCAAACTCAGTCATCAACTTCTGCCACTACACAGCAATAAGTCTGTTAAATGTACCTGGTTAGTTGTATGGGAGAGTGGTGATTGAGAAGGCAAAGGTATGTACGGAGCATCAGACTATGGAGAAACAGTGTGGTTTCTGGAGTGGTAGGGGATATATGATTCAGGTGTTTGCTTTGAAGAATGTGTGAGAAATACTTACAGAAACAGGATTGTATATGGCATTTATGAATTTAGAGAAAGAACATAGTAGGGTTGTTAGAGATGCCTTGTGGAAGAACATACAGATATATGGTGTTAGAGGAAAGCTTCTAGGAGCAATGAGAAGTTTTTATCAAGTGTGTGAGGCATGTGCATGTATAGCTTCAGAGGGAAGTGATTGGTTCCGGATGAAAGGTGGTGTGCTGCAGGCGTGTGTGATGTCACTATGGCTGTTAAGTTTGTTTATGGATGGGATGGTGGAGATAAGGTTGGGTATGCAGTCTGTAGGGGGAGAGGGTAAGCCTGGGAAGTGAGTCATTTGTTTGCTGAAAATAGCATTGACAAAAGACTCAAGTGAGAAGCTGCAGAAGTTGAAAGAGTATGGGAAAGATGTATGATCTTCATCCAAGCTAAAAATAATCAGTAAAGCCTCCTGCTTTACTAATCTTTCTAATTTTGGTCCTCCCACTTTTCAGCTAGATCCCTAAGTGTATAAGTGTCTACCTCTGTGTCTTTAGCTTAATAATATCCCCTTTAGTTAGGTTTGTACTTTACTAAACCTTCCATGAACTAGCCCATATACATCCTTGACTGCATCATCTCTAACAGTGCATATTATTCTTTCAACCACTAAATTTCCTGTGTACCTTGTTTTGTATCTTCCTGGGTCTATGTTCCTTTCTCTCACTTCTATATCTGCTCCTGAAATTGCTCCCTCATGACTTTCATCAGTCTCTCTGTTTGTGTTAGTCCTTTTCTCTAACTCAGCAGCTGCTGACATTGCTCATTCTGCACTTCTGTGCCCTCTATATTCAGTTGATATTCTAATTGCTTTTGTCCTTTCCTGTGTCTGAACAGTTTGCAAGATTGCTTCTGCAATTCTTTGGCAGGTATTATCATAAGTACTTTCTGTATGCATTTTAGTCCTTTCCTCTGACTAAACAGCCTACAGCCTATCAAGAAAAGACCCTTTAGAGTTTGTTTGCTTTTAAATCAATTTGCCTTCTAACCTCTTTATATCTTTTTTCTTTATCTTCTTGATACCCTCCATTTAACTTTATTTCTCTTCACTCATAAATCTTTTTTTATTTATTTACTTAATCGCTGTCTCCCAACTTTGTGAGGTAGCGCAAGGAAACAGACGAAAGAATGGCCTAATCTGCCCACATACACATATATGTACATAAACGCCCACACATGCACATATACATACCTATACATTTCAAAGTATACATACATATACATTGATTTATTTATTATGCTTTGTCTCTGTCTCCCGTGTTAGCGAGGTAGCGCAAGGAAACAGATGAAAGAATGGCCCAACCCATCCACATACACCTGTATATATGTACATGTCCACACACGCACATATATATTTTTTATTATATTTATATATGATACTTTGTCGCTGTCTATCATGTTAGCGAGGTAGTGCAAGGAAAGAGAGACAAGAGAATGGCCCAACCCACCCTAACACACATGTATACACATACGTGTCCACACATGTACATAAACATACCTATACATTTCAACGTATACATACATGTACATAAACAGACATATACATATATACACATGTACGTAATTCATACTTGCTGCCTTTTATTCATTCCCGTCACCACCACGCCACACATAAAATGACAACCCCCTCCCCGCCCCGCATGCGCGCGAGGTAATGCTAGGAAAAGACAACAAAGGCCTCATTCATTCACACTCAGTCTCTCGCTGTCATGCATAATGCACCGAAACCACAGCTCCCTTTCCACATCCAGGCCCCACAAAACTTTCCTTGATTTACCCCAGATACTTCACATGCCCTAGTTCAATCCATTGACAACATGTCGACCCCGGTATACCACATCGTTCCACTTAACTCTATTCCTTGCACGCCTTTCACCCTCCTGCATGTTTAGACTCTGATCGCTCATAATCTTTTTCACTCCATCTTTCTTCCTCCAATTCAGTCTCCCACTTCTCCTTGTTCCTCTCACTTCTGACACATATATCCTCTTTGTCAATCTTTCCTCACTCATTCTCTCCATGTGACCAAACCATTTCAAAACACCCTCTTCTGCTCTCTCAACCGCACTCTTATTATTACCACCCATCTCTCTCACCTTTTCTTTACTTACTCGATCAAACCACCTCACACCACGTATTGTCCTTAAACATCTCATCTCCAACACATCCACCCTCCTCCGCATAACTCTATCTATAGCCCACGCCTCGCAACCATATAACATTGTTGGAACCACTTTTCCATCAAACATACCCATTTTTGCTTTCCAAGATAATGTTCTCGTCTTCCACACATTTTTCAGTGCTCCCAGAGCTTTCACCCACTCCCCACCCTTTGATTCACTTCAGCTTCCATGGTTCCATCCGCTGCCAAATCCACTCCCAGATGTCTAAAATACTTCACTTCCCCCTGTTTTTCTCCATTCAAACTTACCTCCCAGTTGACTTGACCCTCAACCCTACTGTACCTAATAACCTTGCTCTAATTCACATTTACTCTCACCTTTCTTCTTTCACACACTTTACCAAACTCAGTCACCAGCTTCTGCAATTTCTCACCCGAATCAGCCACCAGCACTGTATCATCAGCGAACAACAACTGACTCACTTCCCAAGCCCTCTCATCCACAACAGACTGCATACTTGCCCCTCTTTCCAAAACTCTTGCATTCACCTCCCTAACAACCCCATCCATAAACAGATCAAACAACCATGGAGACATCACACACCCCTGCCGCAAACCGACATTCACTGAGAACCAATCACTTTCCTATCTTCCTACTCATACACATGCCTTACATCCTCGATAAAAACTTATCACTGCTTCTGACATCTTGCCTCCCACACCATATATTCTTAATACCTTCCACAAAGCATCTCTATCGACTCTATCATATGCCTTCTCCAGATCCATAAATGCTACAAACAAATCCATTTGCTTTTCTAAGTATTTCTCACATACATTTTTCAAAGCAAACACCTGATCCACACATCCTTTACCACTTCTGAAACCACACTGCTCTTCCCCAATCTGATGCTCTGTACATGCCATCCACAACAGACTGCATACTTGCCCCTCTTTCCAAAACTCTTGCATTCACCTCCCTAACAACCCCATCCATAAACAGATCAAACAACCATGGAGACATCACACACCCCTGCCGCAAACCGACATTCACTGAGAACCAATCACTTTCCTATCTTCCTACTCATACACATGCCTTACATCCTCGATAAAAACTTATCACTGCTTCTGACATCTTGCCTCCCACACCATATATTCTTAATACCTTCCACAAAGCATCTCTATCGACTCTATCATATGCCTTCTCCAGATCCATAAATGCTACAAACAAATCCATTTGCTTTTCTAAGTATTTCTCACATACATTCTTCAAAGCAAACACCTGATCCACACATCCTTTACCACTTCTGAAACCACACTGCTCTTCCCCAATCTGATGCTCTGTACATGCCTTCACCCTCTCAATCAATACCCTCCCATATAATTTACCAGGAATACTCAACAAACTTATACCTCTGTAATTTGAGCACTCACCTTTGTCCCCTTTGCTTTTGTACAATGGCACTATGCAAGCATTCCGCCAATCCTCAGGCACCTCACCATGAATCATACATACATTAAATAACCTCGCCAACCAGTCAACAATATAGTCACCCCCTTTTTTAATAAATTCCACTGCAATGCCGTCCAAACCTGCTGTCTTGCCGGCTTTCATCTTCCGCAAAGCTTTTACTACATCTTCTCTGTTTACCAAATCATTCTCCCTAACCCTCTCACTTTGTACACCACCTCGACCAAAACACCCTATATCTGCCACTCTATCATCAAACACATTCAACAAACCTTCAAAATACTCCCTCCATCTCTCTCACATCACCACTACTTGTTATCACCTCTCCATTAGCCCCCTTCACTGAAGTTCCCATTTGTTTCCTTGTCTTACGCACTTTATTTACCTCCTTCCAGAACATCTTTTTATTCTCCCTAAAATTTAATGATACTCTCTCACCTCAACTCTCATTTGCCCTCTTTTTCTCCTCTTGCACCTTTCTCTTGACCTCCTGCCTCTTTCTTTTATACATCTCGCACTCATTTGCATTATTTCCCTGTAAAAATTGTCCAAATGCCTCTCTCTTCTCTTTCACTAATAATCTTACTTCTTCATCCCACCACTCACTACCCTTTCTAACCTGCCCACCTCCCACGCTTCTCATGCCACAAGCATCTTTTGTGCAAGCCATCACTGCTTCCCTGAATACATCCCATTCCTCCCCCACTCCCCTTACTTCCTTTGTTCTCACCTTTTTCCATTCTGTACTCAGTCTTTCCTGGTACTTCCTCACACAAGTCTCCTTCCCAAGCTCACATATTCATACTTTATTTTTTTTTATTTTTTTATTATACTTTGTCGCTGTCTCCCGTGTTTGCGAGGTAGCGCAAGGAAACAGACGAAAGAAATGGCCCAACCCCCCCATACACATGTATATACATACGTCCACACACGCAAATATACACACCTACACAGCTTTCCATGGTTTACCCCAGACGCTTCACATGCCTTGATTCAATCCACTGACAGCACGTCAACCCCGGTATACCACATCGCTCCAATTCACTCTATTCCTTGCCCTCCTTTCACCCTCCTGCATGTTCAGGCCCTGATCACACAAAATCTTTTTCACTCCATCTTTCCACCTCCAATTTGGTCTCCCTCTTCTCCTCGTTCCCTCCACCTCCGACACATATATCCTCTTGGTCAATCTTTCCTCACTCATTCTCTCCATGTGCCCAAACCACTTCAAAACACCCTCTTCTGCTCTCTCAACCATGCTCTTTTTATTTCCACACATCTCTCGTACCCTTACGTTACTCACTCGATCACACCACCTCACACCACACATTGTCCTCAAACATCTCATTTCCAGCACATCCATCCTCCTGCGCACAACTCTATCCATAGCCCACGCCTTGCAACCATACAACATTGTTGGAACCACTATTCCTTCAAACATACCCATTTTTGCTTTCCGAGATAATGTTCTCGACTTCCACACATTCTTCAAGGCCCCCAGAATTTTCGCCCCCTCCCCCACCCTATGATCCACTTCCACTTCCATGGTTCCATCCGCTGCGAGCTCCACTCCCAGATATCTAAAACACTTCACTTCCTCCAGTTTTTCTCCATTCAAACTCACCTCCCAATTGACTTGACCCTCAACCCTATTGTACCTAATAACCTTGCTCTTATTCACATTTACTCTTAACTTTCTTCTTCCACACACTTTACCAAACTCAATCACCAGCTTCTGCAGTTTCTCACATGAATCAGCCACCAGCGCTGTATCATCAGCGAACAACAACTGACTCACTTCCCAAGCTCTCTCATCCCCAACAGACTTCATACTTGCCCCTCTTTCCAAAACTCTTGCATTTACCTCCCTAACAACCCCATCCATAAACAAATTAAACAACCATGGAGACATCACACACCCCTGCCGCAAACCTACATTCACTGAGAACCAATCACTTTCCTCTCTTCCTACACGTACACATGCCTTACATCCTCGATAAAAACTTTTCACTGCTTCTAACAACTTTCCTCCCACACCATATATTCTTAATACCTTCCACAGAGCATCTCTATCAACTCTATCATATGCCTTCTCCAGATCCATAAATGCTACATGCAAATCCATTTGCTTTTCTAAGTTTCTCACATACATTCTTCAAAGCAAACACCTGATCAACACATCCTCTACCACTTCTGAAACCACACTGCTCTTCCCCAATCTGATGCTCTGTACATGCCTTCACCCTCTCAATCAATACCCTCCCATATAATTTACCAGGAATACTCAACAAACTTATACCTCTGTAATTTGCGCACTCACTCTTATCCCCTTTGCCTTTGTACAATGGCACTATGCACGCATTCCGCCAATCCTCAGGCACCTCACCATGAGTCATACATACATTAAATAACCTTACCAACCAGTCAACAATACAGTCACCCCCTTTTTTAATAAATTCCACTGCAATACCATCCAAACCTACTGCCTTGCCGGCTTTCATCTTCCGGCTTTCACTACCTCTTCTCTGTTTACCAAATCATTTTCCCTAACCCTCTCACTTTGCACACCACCTCGACCAAAACACCCTATATCTGCCACTCTATCATCAAACACATTCAACAAACCTTCAAAATACTCACTCCATCTCCTTCTCACATCACCACTACTTGTTATCACCTCCCCATTTGCGCCCTTCACTGAAGTTCCCATTTGCTCCCTTGTCTTACGCACTTTATTTACCTCCTTCCAGAACATCTTTTTATTCTCCCTAAAATTTAATGATACTCTCTCACCCCAACTCTCATTTGCCCTTTTTTTCACCTCTTGCACCTTTCTCTTGACCTCCTGTCTCTTTCTTTTATACATCTCCCACTCAATTGCATTTTTTTCATGCAAAAATCGTCCAAATGCCTCTCTCTTCTCTTTCACTAACACTCTTACTTCTTCATCCCACCACTCACTACCCTTTCTAATCAACCCACCTCCCACTCTTCTCATGCCACAAGCATCTTTTGCACAATCCATCACTGATTCCCTAAATACATCCCATTCCTCCCCCACTCCCCTTACTTCCATTGTTCTCACCTTTTTCCATTCTGTACTCAGTCTCTCCTGGTACTTCCTCACACAGGTCTCCTTCCCAAGCTCACTTACTCTCACCACCCTCTTCACCCCAACATTCAATCTTCTTTTCTGAAAACCCATACAAATCTTCACCTTTGCCTCCACAAGATAATGATCAGACATCCCTCCAGTTGCACCTCTCAGCACATTAACATCCAAAAGTCTCTTTCGCACACCTGTCAATTAACACGTAATCCAATAACGCTCTCTGGCCATCTCTCCTACTTACATAAGTATACTTATGTATATCTCGCTTTTTAAACCAGGTATTCCCAATCATCAGTCCTTTTTCAGCACATAAATCTACAAGCTCTTCACCATTTCCATTTACACCACTGAAACCACTAACACACTCATTCAGCTGCTCCCAAAACACTTGCCTCTCATGATCTTTCTTCTCATGCCCAGGTGCATATGCACCAATAATCACCCACCTCTCTCCATCAACTTTCAGTTTTACCCATATTAATCGAGAGTTTACTTTCTTACATTCTATCACATACTCCCACAACTCCTGTTTCAGGAGTATTGCTACTCCTTCCCTTGCTCTTGTCCTCTCACTAACCCCTGACTTTACTCCCCAGACATTCCCAAACCACTCTTCCCCTTTACCCTTGAGCTTCGTTTCACTCAGAGCCAAAACATCCAGGTTCCTTTCCTCAAACATACTACCTATCTCTCCTTTTTTCACATCTTGGTTACATCCACACACATTTAGGCACCCCACTCTGAGCCTTCGAGGAGGATGAGCACTCCCCGCATGACTCCTTCTTCTGTTTCCCATTTTAGAAAGTTAATACAAGGAGGGGAGGATTTCTGGCCCCCCGCTCCCATCCCCTCTAGTCGCTTTCTACGACACGCGAGGAATACGTGGGAAGTATTCTTTCACCCCTATCCCCAGGGATAATATACATATATATATATACATATACACATACACACACATACACATACACACGCACATATACACACACACACACATACATATATATACATATGAAAAATGTAAGAAACAATTTAGAAAACTGAAACTTCTAGCTTGAAATGAATGAAAAAATGAATGTCACATAATGGTTCAACCTCTGGCTATGGAAAAAGGAAAATGTATAATTTATTTACACAAACGTCAATAGTAGTTCTCATCAATTTAACCACTGTATCAATAAGCTTCAATGTCTAAGCTACATTTTTTCTCCAATTTCACTATTTTCTTGTTGCCTTCATCTATCCCTGTCGCCACCCTGCCACACATGAAATGGAAACACACACACACTCACACACATCCCTGTGTGCATGAGGTAGCGCTAGAAAAAGACAAAAAAGGCCACATTCGTTCCCACTCAGTCTCTAGCTCTCATATGTAATGCACCGAAACCACAAATCTCCACATCCCGGCCCCACAAACTTTCCATGGTTTACCCTGGATGCTTCATATGCCCTGGTTCAATCCATTGATAGCACGTCCACCCCAGTACACCACATCGTTTCAATTCACTCTTCCTTGCACGCCTTTCACCTTCCTGTTCAGGATCTGATTGCTCAAAATCTTTTTCAGTCCATCCTTCCACCTCCAATTTGGTCTCCTGCTTCTCCTCATTCCTTCTACCTCTGACACATATATCCTCTTTGTCAATCTTTTGTCATTCATTCTCTTTATGTGACCAAACCATTTCAACACATCCTCTTCTGCTCTCTCAACCACACTCTTTTTATTATCACACATCTCTCTTACCTTTTCATTACTTACTCTATCAAACCACCTCACACAACATATTGTCCTCAGACATTTCATTTCCAACTCATCCACCCTCTTCCACACAACTTTATCTTTGGCCCATGCCTCGCAACCATATAACATTGTTGGAGCCACTATTCCTTAAAACATGCCCATTTTTGCTCTCCGAGATAATGTTCTTGCCTTCTACACATTCTTCAATGATCCCAGAATCTTTGCCCCCTCCCCCACCCTGTGACTCGCTACCTCTTCCATGGTTCTGTCTGCTGCCAAATCCATTCCCAGATATCTAAAACACTTCACTTTCTCCAGTTTTTCTCCATTCAAACATATCACCCATTTAACTTGTCCCTCAACCCTACTGAGCCTAATAACCTTGCTCTTATTCACATCTACCCTCAGCTTTCTTCCTTCACTCATGCTTTACCAAACTCAGTCACCAACTTCTGCAGTTTCTCACCCGAATCAGCCACCAGTGCTGTATCATTAGCGAACAACAACTGACTTGCTTCCCAAGCCCCCTCATTCAGAAAAGTCTGCATACTTGCCCCTCTCTCCAAAACTCTTGGATTCACCTTCCTAACCACCCCATCCATAAACAAATTAAAGAACCATGAATCTTATTTCTTAAGTTTCTCAATTCCTCTCTAGTCTCATGACTCCCTTCATGATCCTTGAACTGTTTTATCAATTTTTTTTATTCCAACTCTAGTTGTGTTACCCTTTGGTTTTGTTCCTTAACAAGTACCCACAACATCCCTGAACATTTGTTTTCTAATGTTTTTCATCTCTAGTCTCTTCTTTATGGATCTAGTTTCAATTGACTGGTACATTTCCATAATTGAATCCCTCAAAGTAATGCTAGAAGCACTAATGCAGTTTACTATGGCAAAATATCCCAGAAACAAGAGGAGAATTTAGATCTTTTATTGACAATGAGTGTTGCCTTTTTGATTATATTAAAGTTTGCAATCTCCTTTGGCAAGTCAGATCTACACTATTATGCATTATCTAACTGGACTTTTCACTCCACAATGTTATACACTCACACACTAACAAATTGCGTCTCCTTGAAAGGAGGAAAGTAAAAGAAGGAAAATATATTGATCCATTGAAGTTGGCAACACTCCTTCATTCAATTTGAACATGAGAAACTTCCACTCCCAAACCTCATTTAAACTCAACAAAATTGGGCACACTCATACTGAACGTCTAATGCATATACTTTGTAGGCATTATACCTTCCAAACTCCTGGAGGAAATAGAGATCACTGCCTTGAGCTCTTGTGTAATGATTTAAGGAGGCACTTGGAAGTGTCCTTTTTAGCTCTTAGGACTGAATGCTGAGGAGAGAATTATAAATTTTGAAAATTAAAAAAATATTCATCTCTAAGGCAGTTTTCTTTTTCTGCCCTGTCATCCCTTCTTACTCAAAAGCCTTTCTCTTTTCTAACTATGACTTTTTTGGGTTGATGCCCATGATGGGGTATCTGATTTGCTAAAGTTCAGCCTGAAATGAACCAGCTTCCTTTACAATGAGTGCTTGGATTGCAAAGTGTGGGAAAGACTAGTGGTTCCTCACCAGAAACACTGAGGATTGAAATGTTCAAACTTTTTCCTTGACTTCTCTCCTTGGAAAGAACTTTTTAGATGTCAGAACATCCAGTTTTGGTAACTGGATACAGTAATGTAGAGCTACAGTGGTACTGACATTGTTTTAACACTTGCCTTTGTTGGTGCTGGTTGATGCAAACCACACTAAACTGTCTTAGCTCTCAACCACAGGTTATTGGTTTCATTGTACTTGAATGTTGAGCTGGAGCAAAGCTGACACTTATCAGTTTGATTTGATAGTATCTCACTCTTTTGTTGTTAGGGATATAATCTCAGAAGATGACAGTGGCAAAGATAAGAGAAAGAATGCACTGACAAATATAATGGACTTTGGTTGCTTTAAGGTAGATAGCTGTAAAAAGATGAACATTTTGTGGTCTCATTTTCATCTTGAGAACATCACTGTGATGAAAAGCAAGAACTCAGGGAGTGTCACCGATAATGTTTACAAGGTTTAGGGTTTTAGATTTAGAAATTCTTTATTATTGCATCTAGAGATTCTCCTGTACTGAGGAATCACAGTGTAACTGCCATCAATTCAGGTGATACTGCAGGCCAGTATCATTGTTTTACAATGAGTGGCCCATTCTTACTCGATAAAGATTCATTGTTTTAGTCTTATTTTGATGAAATTCTTTTAGCAAGGTTTATAATAATTCTTTATATCTATCTATCCATATCTCTGACACCTATTCCCTATGGGAACTCCCTCAAATGGGTGGCCATGGCAAAAGATTCTCCATAACTGGTGAACTTCATTACCATGTCTTTGCTCATTTTAAGATCATTTAGCAGATTAGGGTGTGTGACTAGTTTTTTGTGAAAGATTACAGAACCACCATCTCCTTTTTAGCTGTCAATCACTGTGTGTACTGCAACTTGCAAAAGAATGTCATCCTCTGTGAACTCAATCCTGTTAAATGACAGAACACAAATACGAATACTGTCATTGTACTTAGATCTGTCCTTTCTACATATTCATTCAGCACACTAGTATAGGTCACTAGAGTATACAAGCTTTTGTTTTGAATATTGCTTAACTGATCCATATGTATGATATTTGATGAGAAATTTTAGAACGTAATCATTTTAGACTTAGGCTCACTGCATCATTTATGTAAGCTAATATTTAAATCTTTGTAGTGCTATTGATATAACTTATAGTCAGTGAGTGTTAAGAAGCTTTTTATTTCACTGCAGGTACCTATATGAATTTGTTTATGTGTGGCTGGTGAGTGCATTGTCGAGGGCAGATGCAATGCTTTTAGAACAAGATGGCTATGAAACTAATAAAGTGGGCAAGAGTGGACGATCATCAAAAAACAAAAACAGAAACAAGAAGAAACATCGTCCATATGGAAAAGAGATTACGTATAATCAGGCTCTTCAGCACCTTTGTGGAGGTTACTACAAGGTAAGATCTTTCAGTATTAATAAGTATGCAAGGACAAAGAGCTTTGTTTAACAAGAGGAAAAATTTTCATCCTTACGTCGGTCCCTTTTTGATCATTATGTTCCACTGTTTTCAGTCTCCTAATATAGAAACTTTTCCTCCACACCATCCTGATTGCTTCATTGCATTTTGATTATTTGGCCTTCTTGGTGCATTTTATGTCACCAGAGGAATTAGAAGACTTTGTCAGCCACTAATTTCCAAAAAATATACTAACTGAATGGACTGTTGTCTGCAGCTCATTCATGGAAATGAGCATTTTGTCTCATCAGTATAGGAAACCTCCACATATATACATATGTACATGACCAAGTATATTCCTAAGAGTCTACAGGGAAAATGAAACATGATAAGTTCCCAAGTGCACCCTCGTGCAATAATCACATCATCAGGGGAGACATAGGAGAGAAACACAACAGTCAGTTGATATACAACGAAGAGACGTAGCTAGGATGCCACTTGGTAAACATACGACTGTCTCTTCATTGTATATCAACTGACTGTTGTGTTTCTCTCCTGTGTCTCCCCTGATGATGTGATTATTGCACGAGGGTGCACTTGGGAACTTATTGTGTTTCATTTTCTCTGTAGACTCTTAGGAATATACTTGATCACGCGTAAAATTGTGACCATTTCTAACATATGTACATATTCATACTTGCTGCCTTCATCCATTCCCGTCGCATGCCCACCACACATGAAATGGCACCCCCCTCCCCTGTGAGGTAGCGCTAGGAAAAGACAACAAAGGCCACGTTCATTCACACTCAGTCTATATCTGTCATTTGTAATGCACCAAAACCACAGCTCCCTTTCCATGGTTTAACTCAGACACTCCACATGCCCTGGTTCTATCCATTGACAGCATATTGATCCTGGTATACCACATCGTTCCAGTTCACAGTATTCCCTGCATGCCTTTCACCCTCCTGTATGTTCAGGCCCCGATCTCTCAAAATGTTTTTACTCCATCCTTCCACCTCCAGTTTGGTCTCCCACTTGTTGTTCCCTCCACCTCTGACACATATATCCTTTTTGTCAATCTTTCTCCACTCATCTTCATGTGACCAAACCATTTCAATACTCCCTCTTCTGCTCTCTCAACTACACTCTTTTTATTACCTCACAAGGGACAAGGGAGCAAATGGGAACTTCAGTGAAGGGCACAAATAGGGAGGTGATAACAAGTAGTTGTGATGTGAGAAGGAGATGGAGTGAGTATTTTGAAGGTTTGTTGAATGTGTTTGATGATAGAGTGGCAGATATAGGGTGTTTTGGTCGAGGTGGTGTGCAAAGTGAGAGGGTTAGGGAAAATGATTTGGTAAACAGAGAAGAGGTAGTAAAAGCTTTGTGGAAGATGAAAGCCGGCAAGGCAGCAGGTTTGGATGGTATTGCAGTGGAATTTATTAAAAAAGGGGGTGACTGTATTGTTGACTGGTTGGTAAGGTTATTTAATGTATGTATGACTCATGGTGAGGTGCCTGAGGATTGGCGGAATGTGTGCATAGTGCCATTGTACAAAGGCAAAGGGGATAAGAGTGAGTGCTCAAATTACAGAGGTATAAGTTTGTTGAGTATTCCTGGTAAATTATATGGGAGGGTATTGATTGAGAGGGTGAAGGCATGTACAGAGCATCAGATTGGGGAAGAGCAGTGTGGTTTCAGAAGTGGTAGAGGATGTGTGGATCAGGTGTTTGCTTTGAAGAATGTATGTGAGAAATACTTAGAAAAGCAAATGGATTTGTATGTAGCATTTATGGATCTGGAGAAGGCATATGATAGAGTTGATAGAGATGCTCTGTGGAAGGTATTAAGAATATATGGTGTGGGAGGCAAGTTGTTAGAAGCAGTGAAAAGTTTTTATCGAGGATGTAAGGCATGTGTACGTGTAGGAAGAGAGGAAAGTGATTGGTTCTCAGTGAATGTAGGTTTGCGGCAGGGGTGTGTGATGTCTCCATGGTTGTTTAATTTGTTTATGGATGGGGTTGTTAGGGAGGTGAATGCAAGAGTTTTGGAAAGAGGGGCAAGTTTGAAGTCTGTTGTGGATGAGAGAGCTTGGGAAGTGAGTCAGTTGTTGTTCACTGATGATACAGCGCTGGTGGCTGATTCATGTGAGAAACTGCAGAAGCTGGTGACTGAGTTTGGTAAAGTGTGTGAAAGAAGAAAGTTAAGAGTAAATGTGAATAAGAGCAAGGTTATTAGGTACAGTAGGGTTGAGGGTCAAGTCAATTGGGAGGTAAGTTTGAATGGAGAAAAACTGGAGGAAGTAAAGTGTTTTAGATATCTGGGAGTGGATCAGCGGATGGAACCATGGAAGCGGAAGTGGATCATAGGGTGGGGAGGGGGCGAAAATCCTGGGAGCCTTGAAGAATGTGTGGAAGTCGAGAACGTTATCTCGGAAAGCAAAAATGGGTATGTTTGAAGGAATAGTGGTTCCAACAATGTTGTATGGTTGCGAGGCGTGGGCTATGGATAGAGTTGTGCGTAGAAGGGTGGATGTGCTGGAAATGAGATGTTTGAGGACAATGTGTGGTGTGAGGTGGTTTGATCGAGTAAGTAACGTAAGGGTAAGAGAGATGTGTGGAAATAAAAATAGCGTGGTTGAGAGAGCAGAAGAGGGTGTTTTGAAATGGTTTGGGCATATGGAGAGAATGAGTGAGGAAAGATTGACCAAGAGGATATATGTGTCGGAGGTGGAGGGAATGAGGAGAAGTGGGAGACCAAATTGGAGGTGGAAAGATGGAGTGAAAAAGATTTTGTGTGATCGGGGCCTGAACATGCAGGAGGGTGAAAGGAGGGCAAGGAATAGAGTGAATTGGATCGACGTGGTATACCGGGGTTGACGTGCTGTCAGTGGATTGAATCAGGGCATGTGAAGCATGTGGGGTAAACCATGGAAAGCTGTGTAGGTATGTATATTTGCGTGTGTGGACGTGTATGTATATACATGTGTATGGGGGTGGGTTGGACCATTTCTTTCGTCTGTTTCCTTGCGCTACCTCGCAAACGCGGGAGACAGCGACAAAGCAAAAAAAAAAAAAAAAAAAAAAATCTCTTTTACCCTTTCATTACTTACCATCAAACCACCACATATTTTCCTCAAACATCTCATTTCCAACACATCCACCCTCCTCCTCTTAATCCTATCTATAGCCCATGCCTTGCAACCATATAACATTTTTGGAACCACTATTTCTTCAAACATACCCATTTTTGCTCTCCGAGATAATGTTCTTGCCTTCCACACATTTTTCAACGCTCCCAGATTCTTCACCCCCTCCTCCACCCTGTTACTCACTTCCGCTTCCATGGTTCCATCTGCTGCTAAATCCACTCCCAGACATCTAAAACTCTTAACTTCCTCCAGTTTTTCTCCATTCAAACTTACCTCCCAATTGACTTGTCCCTCAACCCTAATAACCCTGCTCTTATTCACATTTACTTTCTGCTTTCTTCTTTCTCACACTACCAAACTCAGTCACCAGCTTCTGTAGTTTCTCCCCTAGATTCGCCGCCAGTGCTGTATCATCAGCGAACAACAACAGCCTCACTTCCCAAGCCCTCTCATCCACAACAGACTGCATACTTGCCCCTCTCTCCAAAACTCTTGCATTATTTATGAAGATGCTTATTCTGTTGGCTATTTTATGCTAGTGGTAGGGTCATATACAGTGAAATCTTTATTATCCTGCATTCTACTAACCAGAAAGCTCTCGTGTATGAAATTTTCAATATCTATCTGTACAAATGCATGTTATGATAACTAGTATCCACACAGTTTACTTTGGCTTGCTGTTAATTGTTGTCGAAATTTTTATTAATAAGAATCAGAAAAAGCTGTTGCATAATGGAAGACTAGCAAAGCCAGAATTAGAGTAACTGGATACCATACTTTAAGAATGGTTCAGACTGAAGCAACCTGAGTTGTTGAGTTCCTGTTCCAATTAAGATATAGAGTATATGATTTTTTTTTCATTTTTACTGTTGTTTAAAAGTGTGTATAGAGAGTTTGGTATTCATTGTTACTTAGGTGTGGTAGATAACAGATTATGAAGCATTTCCTGCAGTGACTTGGCTCTGCATTTAAAGTTAACTATGCCAGTGTCACAATTATTTAGTTTTATAATGTGGTGTTTATTAGTTGTGATTACCTTGGTTACCCCCATTAATTGAAGATGTGTGAGTAAAACATATTTGTAAGGCCATTTAGGTGGGTGCATTCAAATCTGGTGGCTTGGATTGCATTTTTCTCTCTCTTGCCACCAGAGGGGTCTCGTGGCACATCTGTGGCATCTGAATGTGGCGACTGAGTGTGGCATCCTGCTTCCTCAAGCATTAGTTTCAGTTAACCACACAAACAACACTTATGCTTTACTGTATCACTATCTCTTTACCCACATGGACACTTTTAACATGATGAAGTGCCCAGCAGTACAAGTGGGAAGAGGAAGAAGAGGACCTTTCTCTTGACACTAAAAATGAAGCCTCTGTGGTTGTAGGACATAATTCAAGGAATCCCAGGGACTTGAGATGTCTCTCCTGACTGTACATACTCATTATAGTTATATGTCTTTAAGATTTCTCTGTGATATTTTAATGGGTAAGTAAATTTTGAGAGCAATATTTGTTGTGTTATTTAGGCCTGTGTCCCAGCCCTGTATTCACATTGAAAACCATTGATACAAATCTCACAAAACCGAGACCATACCCATGGAAATATTTGTGACACTGGTGTGTTAGAGAAGTTAGCCTTTCTTCATGAAAAGTATTTTTCAGTAGTTGTATGTTACTAATAGTGTTTTTATTCTGAATATGCTGCATGGGATTTAAAGAGTTTTTTTCCTCACAGGCAATGTTAGGTTTGAGAGAGGCAGGGAAGGTAAAGCTTCCTCTTCAAGAATTTGACAGTGAACAAGTTCGCTATGAACACAGATTCCTGCCATTCAGTGTTGTTATGACCCCTCCTCCAGTACATTATGATCAGTTTCTGTCCATGACTGATCTCTCCAACTTTCCTCAGGTGAATGTTGATGTGGTTATTTTTTGTTTTCATAATATGAATACCTTATCAGTTTTACAATATACTTTGGAAAAAGGATTTGTACCCATGAGTAATTTGCAAAGATGTTGATTTTGTTTAGATTTAAAATTACAACAATGCTTTTTCCATTATTATTATTTTTTTTTTTTTTTTTTTTTTGCTTTGTCGCTGTCTCCCGCGTTTACGAGGTAGCGCAAGGAAACAGACGAAAGAAATGGCCCAATCCACCCCCATACACATGTATATACATACGTCCACACACGCAAATATACATACCTACACAGCTTTCCATGGTTTACCCCAGATGCTTCACATGCCCTGATTCAATCCACTGACAGCACGTCAACCCCGGTATACCACGTCGATCCAATTCACTCTATTCCTTGCCCTCCTTTCACCCTCCTGCATGTTCAGGCCCCGATCACACAAAATCTTTTTCACTCCATCTTTCCACCTCCAATTTGGTCTCCCACTTCTTCTCGTTCCCTCCACCTCCGACACATATATCCTCTTGGTCAATCTTTCCTCACTCATTCTCTCCATGTGCCCAAACCATTTCAAAACACCCTCTTCTGCTCTCTCAACCACGCTCTTTTTATTTCCACACATCTCTCTTACCCTTACGTTACTTACTCGATCAAACCACCTCACACCACACATTGTCCTCAAACATCTCATTTCCAGCACATCCATCCTCCTGCGCACAACTGTATCCATAGCCCATGCCTCGCAACCATACAACATTGTTGGAACCACTATTCCTTCAAACATACCTATTTTTGCTTTCCGAGATAATGTTCTCGACTTCCACACAATCTTCAAGGCTCCTAGGATTTTCGCCCCCTCCCCCACCCTATGATCCACTTCCGTTTCCATGGTTCCATCCGCTGCCAGATCCACTCCCAGATATCTAAAACACTTTACTTCCTCCAGTTTTTCTCCATTCAAACTTACCTCCCAATTGACTTGACCCTCAACCCTACTGTACCTAATAACCTTGCTCTTATTCACATTTACTCTTAACTGTCTTCTTTCACACACTTTACCAAACTCAGTCACCAGCTTCTGCAGTTTCTCACATGAATCAGCCACCAGCGCTGTATCATCAGCGAACAACAACTGACTCACTTCCCAAGCTCTCTCATCCCCAACAGACTTCATACTTGCCCCTCTTTCCAAAACTCTTGCATTTACCTCCCTAACAACCCCATCCATAAACAAATTAAACAACCATGGAGACATCACACACCCCTGCCGCAAACCTACATTCACTGAGAACCGATCACTTTCCTCTCTTCCTTCACGTACACATGCCTTACATCCTCGATAAAAACTTTTCACTGCTTCTAACAACTTGCCTCCCACACCATATATTCTTAATACCTTCCACAGAGCATCTCTATCAACTCTTATCATATGCCTTCTCCAGATCCATAAATGCTACATACAAATCCATTTGTTTTTCTAAGTATTTCTCACATACATTCTTCAAAGCAAACACCAGATCCACACATCCTCTACCACTTCTGAAACCACACTGCTCTTCCCCAATCTGATGCTCTGTACATGCCTTCACCCTCTCAATCAATACCCTCCCATATAGTTTACCAGGAATACTCAACAAACTTATACCTCTGTAATTTGAGCACTCACTCATATCCCCTTTGCCTTTGTACAATGGCACTATGCACGCATTCCGCCAATCCTCAGGCACCTCACCATGAGTCATACATACGTTAAATAACCTTACCAACCAGTCAATAATACAGTCACCCCCTTTTTTAATAAATTCCACTGCAATACCATCCAAACCTGCTGCCTTGCCGGCTTTCATCTTCCGCAAAGCTTTTACTACCTCTTCTCTGTTTACCAAATCATTTTCCCTAACCCCCTAACCCTCTCACTTTGCACACCACCTCGACCAAAACACCCTATATCTGCCACTCTGTCATCAAACACATTCAACAAACCTTCAAAATACTCACTCCATCTCCTTCTCACATCACCACTACTTGTTATCACCTCCCCATTTGCGCCCTTCACTGAAGTCCCCATTTGCTCCCTTGGAAAAGACAAAAAGGCCACACTCAGTCTGTGGCTGTCATGTGTAATGCACCAAAACCACAACTCCCTTTCCACATCCAGGCCTTACAGACCTTTCCATGGTTTACCTCAGATGCTTCGCATGCCCTGGTTTGTCAATCCATTGACAGCACATTGACCCCAGTATACCACATTGTTCCAATTCACTCTATTCCTTGCATGCCTTTCACCCTCCTGTACGTTCAGGCCCCAATTGCTCAAAATTTTTTTCACTCCATCCTTCCACCTCCAATTTGGTTTCCCAATTCTCCTTCTTCCCTCCACCTTTGACATATATCCTCTTATTCAATCTCTCCTCACTTATTCTCTCCATGTGTCCAAACCATTTCAACACGCCATCTTCTGCTCTCTCAACCACATTCTTTTTATTACCATACATCCCTCTTGCCCTTTAATTACTTACTCGACCAAACCATCTCACACCGCATATTGTCCTCAAACATCTCATTTCCAACACATCCACCCTCCTCTGCACAACCCTATCTATAGCCCATGCCTCACAACTATATAACATTTTTGGAACCACTGTTCCTTCAAACATACCCATACTTGCTTTCCGAGATAATGTTCTCGCCTTCCACACATTTTTCAACACTCCCAGAACTTTCGCCCCCTCCCCCATTGTATGACTCACTTCTGCTTCCATGGTTCCATCCGCTGCCAAATCCACTTCCAGATATCTAAAACACTTTACTTCCTCCAGTTTTTCTCCATTTAAACTTACCTCCCTGTTGACTTGTCCCTCAACCCTACTGTACCTAATAACTTTGCTCTTATTCACATTTGCTCTCAGCTTTCTTCTTTCACACACTTTACCAAACCCAGTCAGTAGTTAGATATAATAATGATAATAATGATAATTTTTTTCTTTTAAACTATTCGCCATTTCCCGCATTAGCGAGGTAGCGTTAAGAACAGAGGACTGGGCCTTTTTTGGAATATCCTCACCTGGCCCCCTCTGTTCCTTCTTTTGGAAAATTAAAAAAAAACGAGAGGGGAGGATTTCCAGCCCCCCGCTCCCTCCCCTTTCAGTCGCCTTCTACGACATGCAGGGAATACGTGGGAAGTATTCTTAATCCCCTACCCCCAGGGATAATAATAATAATAATAATAATAATAATAATAATAATAATAATAATGATAAATTATTATTATTATTATTATTATTATTATTATTATTATTTTTTTTTTTTTTTTTGCTTTGTCGCTGTCTCCCGCTTTTGCGCAAGGAAACAGACGAAAGAAATGGCCCAACCCACCCCCATACACATGTATATACATACGTCCACACACGCAAATATACATACCTACACAGCTTTCCATGGTTTACCCCAGACGCTTCACATGCCTGATTCAATCCACTGACAGCACGTCAACCCCAGTATACCACATCGACTCCAATTCACTCTATTCCTTGCCCTCCTTTCACCCTCCTGCATGTTCGGCCCCGATCACTCAAAATCTTTTTCACTCCATCTTTCCACCTCCAATTTGGTCTCCCACTTCTCCTCGTTCCCTCCACCTCTGACACATATATCCTCTTGGTCAATCTTTCCTCACTCATTCTCTCCATATGCCCAAACCATTTCAAAACACCCTCTTCTGCTCTCTCAACCATGCTCTTTTTATTTCCACACATCTCTCTTACCCTTTCATTACTTACTCGATCAAACCACCTCACACCACACATTGTCCTCAAACATCTCATTTCCAGCACATCCATTCTCCTGCGCACAACTCTATCCATAGCCCACGCCTCGCAACCATACAACATTGTTTGAACCACTATTCCTTCAAACATACCCATTTTTGCTTTCCGAGATAATGTTCTCGACTTCCACACATTCTTCAAGGCTCCCAGATTTTTCGCCCCCTCCCCCACCCTATGATCCACTTCCGCTTCCATGGTTCCATCCGCTGCCAGATCCACTCCCAGATATCTAAAACACTTCACTTCCTCCAGTTTTTCTCCATTCAAACTTACCTCCCAGTTGACTTGACCCTCAACCCTACTGTACCTAATTACCTTGCTGTTATTCACATTTACTCTTAACTTTCTTCTTTCACACACTTTACCAAACTCAGTCACCAGCTTCTGCAGTTTCTCACATGAATCAGCCACCAGCGCTGTATCATCAGCGAACAACAACTGACTCACTTCCCAAGCTCTCTCATCCCCAACAGACTTCATACTTGCCCCTCTTTCCAAAACTCTTGCATTCACCTCCCTAACAACCCCATCTATAAACAAATTAAACAACCATGGAGACATCACACACCCCTTCCGCAAACCTACATTCACTGAGAACCAATCACTTTCCTCTCTTCCTACACGTACACATGCCTTACATCCTCGATAAAGACTTTTCACTGCTTTTAACAACTTGCCTCCCACACCATATATTCTTAATACCTTCCACAGAGCATCTCTGTCAACTCTATCATATGCCCTCTTCAGATCCATAAATGCTACATACAAATCCATTTGCTTTTCTAAGTATTTCTCACATACATTCTTCAAAGCAAACACCTGATCCACACATCCTCTACCACTTCTGAAACCACACTGCTCCTCCCCAATCTGATGCTCTGTACATCCCTTCACCCTCTCAATCAATACCCTCCCATATAATTTATTATTATTTATATTTATTTTGCTTTGTCGCTGTCTCCCGCGTTAGCGAGGTAGCGCAAGGAAACAGACGAAAGAATGGCCCAACCCACCCACATACACATGTATATACATACACGTCCACACATGCAAATATACATACCTATACATCTCAATGTACACATATATATACGCACACAGACATATACAATATACACATGTACATGATTCATACTGTCTGCCTTTACTTATTCCCATTGCCACCCAGCCACACATGGAATAACATCCCCCTCCCCCCTCATGTGTGCGAGGTAGTGCTAGGAAAAGACAACAAGGGCCCCATTTGTTCACACTCAGTCTCTAGCTGTCATGTAATAATGCACCGAAACCACAGCTCCCTTTCCACATCCAGGCCCCACAGAACTTTCCATGGTTTACCCCAGATGCTTCACATGCCCTGGTTCAATCCATTGACAGCACGTCGACCCCGGTATACCACATCGTTCCAATTCACTCTATTCCTTGCATGCCTTTCATCCTCCTGCATGTTCAGGCCCCGATCACTCAAAATCTTTTTCACTCCATCTTGCCACCTCCAATTTGGTCTCCCACTTCTCCTCGTTCCCTCCACCTCTGACACATATATCCTCTTGGTCAATCTTTCCTCACTCATTCTCTCCATGTGACCAAACCATTTCAAAACACCCTCTTCTGCTCTCTCAACCACACTCTTTTTATTTCCACACATCTCTCTTACCCTTACATTACTTACTCGATCAAACCACCTCACACCACATATTGTCCTCAGACATCTCACTTCCAGCACATCCACCCTCCTGCACACAACTCTATCCATAGCCCATGCCTCGCAACCATACAGCATTGTTGGAACCACTATTCCTTCAAACATACCCATTTTTGCTTTCCGAGATAATTTTCTCGACTTCCAAACATTCTTCAAGACTCCCAGAATTCTCACCCCCTCCCCCACCCTATGATTCACTTCCACTTCCATGGTTCCATCCGCTGCCAAATCCACTCCCAGATATCTAAAACACTTTACTTCCTCCAGTTTTTCTCCATTCAAACTTACCTCCCAATTGACTTGACCCTCAACCCTACTGTACCTAATAACCTTGCTCTTATTCACATTTACTCTTATCTTTCTTCTTTCACCTTCACACACTTTACCAAACTCAGCCACCAGCTTCAGCAGTTTCTCACATGAATCAGCCACCAGCGCTGTATCATCAGCGAACAACAACTGACTCACTTCCCAAGCTCTCTCATCCACAACAGACTGCATACTTGCCCCTCTTTCCAAAACTCTTGCATTCATCTTCCTAACAACCCCATCCATAAACAAATTAAACAACCATGGAGACATCACACACCCCTGCTGCAAACCTACATTCACTGAGAACCAATCACTTTCCTCTCTTCCTACACGTACACATGCCTTACATCCTCGATAAAAACTTTTCACTGCTTCTAACAACTTGCCTCCCACACCATATATTCTTAATACCTTCCACAGAGTATCTCTATCAACTCTATCATATGCCTTCTCCAGATCCATTAATGCTACATACAAATCCATTTGCTTTTCTAAGTATTTCTCACATACATTCTCCAAAGCAAACACCTGATCCACACATCCTCTACCACTTCTGAAAACACACTGCTCTTCCCGAGTCTGATGCTCTGTACATGCCCTCACCCTCTCAACCAATACCCTCCCATATAGTTTACCAGGAATACTGAACAAACTTATACCTCTGTAATTTGAGCACTCACTCTTATCCCCTTTGCCTTTGTACAATGGCACTATGCAAGCATTCCGCCAATCCTCAGGCACCTCACCATGAATCATACATACATTAAATAACCTTACCAACCAGTCAGCAATACAGTCACCCACTTTCTTAATAAATTCCACTGGAATACCATCCAAACCTGCTGCTTTGCCGGCTTTCATCTTCCGCAAAGCCTTTACTACCTCCTCTCTGTTTACCAAATCATTTTCCCTAACCCCTAACCCTCTCACTTTGCACACCACCTCGACCAAAACACCCTATATCTGCCACTCTGTCATCAAACACATTCAACAAACCTTCAAAATACTCACTCATCTCCTTCTCACATCACCACTACTTGTTATCACCTCCCATTTGCGCCCTTCACTGAAGTCCCCATTTGCTCCCTTGGAAAAGACAAAAGGCCACACTCCAGTCTGTGGCTGTCATGTGTAATGCACCAAAACCACAACTCCCTTTCCACATCCAGGCCTTACAGACCTTTCCATGGTTTACCTCAGATGCTTCGCATGCCCTGGTTTGTCAATCCATTGACAGCACATTGACCCCAGTATACCACATTGTTCCAATTCACTCTATTCCTTGCATGCCTTTCACCCTCCTGTACGTTCAGGCCCCAATTGCTCAAAATTTTTTTTCACTCCATCCTTCCACCTCCAATTGGTTTCCCAATTCTCCTTCTTCCCTCCACCTTGACATATATCCTCTTATTCAATCTCTCCTCACTTATTCTCTCCCATGTGTCCAAACCATTTCAACACGCCATCTTCTGCTCTCTCAACCACATTCTTTTTATTACCATACATCCCTCTTGCCCTTAATTACTTACTCGACCAAACCATCTCACACCGCATATTGTCCTCAAACATCTCATTTCCAACACATCCACCTCCTCTGCACAACCCTATCTATAGCCCATGCCTCACAACTATATAACATTTTTGGAACCACTGTTCCTTCAAAACATACCCATACTTGCTTTCCGAGATAATGTTCTCGCCTTCCACACATTTTTCAACACTCCCAGAACTTTCGCCCCCCCCCATTGTATGACTCACTTCTGCTTCCATGGTTCCATCCGCTGCCAAATCACTTCCAGATATCTAAAACACTTTACTTCCTCCAGTTTTTCTCCATTTAAACTTACCTCCCTGTTGACTTGTCCCTCAACCCTACTGTACCTAATAACTTTGCTCTTATTCACATTTGCTCTCAGCTTTCTTCTTTCACACACTTTACCAAACCCAGTCAGTAGTTAGATATAATAATGATAATAATGATAATTTTTTTCTTTTAAACTATTCGCCATTTCCCGCATTAGCGAGGTAGCGTTAAGAACAGAGGACTGGGCCTTTTTTGGAATATCCTCACCTGGCCCCCTCTGTTCCTTCTTTTGGAAAATTAAAAAAAAAACGAGAGGGGAGGATTTCCAGCCCCCCGCTCCCTCCCCTTTCAGTCGCCTTCTACGACATGCAGGGAATACGTGGGAAGTATTCTTAATCCCCTATCCCCAGGGATAATAATAATAATAATAATAATAATAATAATGATAAATTATTATTATTATTATTATTATTATTATTATTATTATTTTTTTTTTTTTTTTTTTGCTTTGTCGCTGTCTCCCGCTTTTGCGCAAGGAAACAGACGAAAGAAATGGCCCAACCCACCCCCATACACATGTATATACATACGTCCACACACGCAAATATACATACCTACACAGCTTTCCATGGTTTACCCCAGACGCTTCACATGCCCTGATTCAATCCACTGACAGCACGTCAACCCCAGTATACCACATCGATCCAATTCACTCTATTCCTTGCCCTCCTTTCACCCTCCTGCATGTTCAGGCCCCGATCACACAAAATCTTTTTCACTCCATCTTTCCACCTCCAATTTGGTCTCCCACTTCTCCTCGTTCCCTCCACCTCTGACACATATATCCTCTTGGTCAATCTTTCCTCACTCATTCTCTCCATATGCCCAAACCATTTCAAAACACCCTCTTCTGCTCTCTCAACCATGCTCTTTTTATTTCCACACATCTCTTTTACCCTTTCATTACTTACTCGATCAAACCACCTCACACCACACATTGTCCTCAAACATCTCATTTCCAGCACATCCATTCTCCTGCGCACAACTCTATCCATAGCCCACGCCTCGCAACCATACAACATTGTTTGAACCACTATTCCTTCAAACATACCCATTTTTGCTTTCCGAGATAATGTTCTTGACTTCCACACATTCTTCAAGGCTCCCAGGATTTTTGCCCCCTCCCCCACCCTATGATCCACTTCCGCTTCCATGGTTCCATCCGCTGCCAGATCCACTCCCAGATATCTAAAACACTTCACTTCCTCCAGTTTTTCTCCATTCAAACTTACCTCCCAGTTGACTTGACCCTCAACCCTACTGTACCTAATTACCTTGCTGTTATTCACATTTACTCTTAACTTTCTTCTTTCACACACTTTACCAAACTCAGTCACCAGCTTCTGCAGTTTCTCACATGAATCAGCCACCAGCGCTGTATCATCAGCGAACAACAACTGACTCACTTCCCAAGCTCTCTCATCCCCAACAGACTTCATACTTGCCCCTCTTTCCAAAACTCTTGCATTCACCTCCCTAACAACCCCATCTATAAACAAATTAAACAACCATGGAGACATCACACACCCCTTCCGCAAACCTACATTCACTGAGAACCAATCACTTTCCTCTCTTCCTACACGTACACATGCCTTACATCCTCGATAAAGACTTTTCACTGCTTTTAACAACTTGCCTCCCACACCATATATTCTTAATACCTTCCACAGAGCATCTCTGTCAACTCTATCATATGCCCTCTTCAGATCCATAAATGCTACATACAAATCCATTTGCTTTTCTAAGTATTTCTCACATACATTCTTCAAAGCAAACACCTGATCCACACATCCTCTACCACTTCTGAAACCACACTGCTCCTCCCCAATCTGATGCTCTGTACATCCCTTCACCCTCTCAATCAATACCCTCCCATATAATTTATTATTATTTATATTTATTTTGCTTTGTCGCTGTCTCCCGCGTTAGCGAGGTAGCGCAAGGAAACAGACGAAAGAATGGCCCAACCCACCCACATACACATGTATATACATACACGTCCACACATGCAAATATACATACCTATACATCTCAATGTACACATATATATACGCACACAGACATATACAATATACACATGTACATGATTCATACTGTCTGCCTTTACTTATTCCCATTGCCACCCAGCCACACATGGAATAACATCCCCCTCCCCCCTCATGTGTGCGAGGTAGTGCTAGGAAAAGACAACAAGGGCCCCATTTGTTCACACTCAGTCTCTAGCTGTCATGTAATAATGCACCGAAACCACAGCTCCCTTTCCACATCCAGGCCCCACAGAACTTTCCATGGTTTACCCCAGATGCTTCACATGCCCTGGTTCAATCCATTGACAGCACGTCGACCCCGGTATACCACATCGTTCCAATTCACTCTATTCCTTGCATGCCTTTCATCCTCCTGCATGTTCAGGCCCCGATCACTCAAAATCTTTTTCACTCCATCTTGCCACCTCCAATTTGGTCTCCCACTTCTCCTCGTTCCCTCCACCTCTGACACATATATCCTCTTGGTCAATCTTTCCTCACTCATTCTCTCCATGTGACCAAACCATTTCAAAACACCCTCTTCTGCTCTCTCAACCACACTCTTTTTATTTCCACACATCTCTCTTACCCTTACATTACTTACTCGATCAAACCACCTCACACCACATATTGTCCTTAGACATCTCACTTCCAGCACATCCACCCTCCTGCACACAACTCTATCCATAGCCCACGCCTCGCAACCATACAGCATTGTTGGAACCACTATTCCTTCAAACATACCCATTTTTGCTTTCCGAGATAATTTTCTCGACTTCCAAACATTCTTCAAGACTCCCAGAATTCTCACCCCCTCCCCCACCCTATGATTCACTTCCACTTCCATGGTTCCATCCGCTGCCAAATCCACTCCCAGATATCTAAAACACTTTACTTCCTCCAGTTTTTCTCCATTCAAACTTACCTCCCAATTGACTTGACCCTCAACCCTACTGTACCTAATAACCTTGCTCTTATTCACATTTACTCTTATCTTTCTTCTTTCACCTTCACACACTTTACCAAACTCAGCCACCAGCTTCAGCAGTTTCTCACATGAATCAGCCACCAGCGCTGTATCATCAGCGAACAACAACTGACTCACTTCCCAAGCTCTCTCATCCACAACAGACTGCATACTTGCCCCTCTTTCCAAAACTCTTGCATTCATCTTCCTAACAACCCCATCCATAAACAAATTAAACAACCATGGAGACATCATACACCCCTGCTGCAAACCTACATTCACTGAGAACCAATCACTTTCCTCTCTTCCTACACGTACACATGCCTTACATCCTCGATAAAAACTTTTCACTGCTTCTAACAACTTGCCTCCCACACCATATATTCTTAATACCTTCCACAGAGTATCTCTATCAACTCTATCATATGCCTTCTCCAGATCCATTAATGCTACATACAAATCCATTTGCTTTTCTAAGTATTTCTCACATACATTCTCCAAAGCAAACACCTGATCCACACATCCTCTACCACTTCTGAAAACACACTGCTCTTCCCGAGTCTGATGCTCTGTACATGCCCTCACCCTCTCAACCAATACCCTCCCATATAATTTACCAGGAATACTCAATAAACTTATACCTCTGTAATTTGAGCACTCACTCTTATCCCCTTTGCCTTTGTACAATGGCACTATGCAAGCATTCCGCCAATCCTCAGGCACCTCACCATGAATCATACATACATTAAATAACCTTACCAACCAGTCAGCAATACAGTCACCCACTTTCTTAATAAATTCCGCTGGAATACCATCCAAACCTGCTGCTTTGCCGGCTTTCATCTTCCGCAAAGCCTTTACTACCTCCTCTCTGTTTACCAAATCATTTTCCCTAACCCTCTCACTTTGCACACCACCTCGACCAAAACACCCTATATCTGCCACTGTATCATCAAACACATTCAACAAACCTTCAAAATACTCACTCCATCTCCTTCTCACATCACCACTACTTGTTATCACCTCCCCATTAGCCCCCTTCACTGAAGTTCCCATTTGTTCCCTTGTCTTACGCACTTTATTTACCTCCTTCCAAAATATCTTTTTGTTCTCCCTGAAATTTAATGATACTCTCTCACCCCAACTCTCATTTGCCCTCTTTTTTGCCTCTTGCACCTTTCTCTTGACCTCCTGCCTGTTTCTTTTATAAACCTCCCACTCATTTGCATTTTTATTATCATTATTATTATTATTATTAGCTTTCGTTTAATATCATTATTATTACCGTGTACTCACCCAGTAGGCACAGACAGATGTGCCAGTTGGCAAGTATTCCTTCGAGGGGTTAACCCCACCGAAGGGGACGCCCCAGAAGTTTTTTTGACATACATAGGTAGTTAATGACATATGTACCTGCTGAGTCCATTATAATGCTTATTGATTAGTAGAAGTTGTAGTAGTAGTATATACAACTGTAAGATCCTTTTTATAGGACTTCTTTAGCATCATGAGGAACAGGGGAAAGGGGACTCTTTCAGGTAGGACAGTCCTTATTGATACTGTACTTCCTTCACATTGTTGATGGTGATGCAACCTCAATGAGGGTGACTCCAGATTCACAGTGTCACCACTTGCGGGCAGAGTTAAGACCACTTTAAGACTGATATTTTCTTCTGTACATTTGGACAGTCTTTATTAGATATCACTCTTTAATGATTAGATAAGGGAATTCACAGTTATCTTTCTTCTTCCAGCCGGTGTCACCAGCCACACTTTACCATGATGCAAGAAACCATTTCTTCAAAGCACGATCACTTCTTGACACAATCCATGCTCCCAGTAGTGAGGTATGAATCTTTTTTTCTGATATACTAACAAAGTTATTACTGTGCCAGCTAAAGTATGAATATTATTAAGTATTTTCCTGTTCCACATATATTGGAAAATTGGTCTACAATTGAATGAATATTAAGCTGATTAAGTTGAAGTAACAAAGCAAATACTTCTTAATAACAATCTCCTTTCCTTATGCAGTCCCTTTGGGGTCACATACTCCCCTCGTTACGCCTCATTCTTTATCTTCTCTTTTACCCTTTCTCACATATATGTATGTACTGTCTTTCCAAATGCATTCTTGTGTGTCCTTTCATCATGTCAACACCACACCTCATCTGAAATTATGTATCGACGTTCTGTATGTTCCGTTCTTAGTAATTTCTTCAGGCTTACTCCCAAGGAGACTTGCTTCCCCTTTTGAACACCCTTTTACATGTCAGTTATTCAGT